>NC_069499.1:496896989-497044489 GCF_027579735.1 Bombina bombina
AAATTAAAATTAAACAAATTAAATTACTCATTAAAATAACACTACCAAAAAAAATTAAATTTACAGTTACAAAAAAATAAAAATACTAAATTATAAAAAATAAAAACCTACTAAATTACAAAAATAACAAACAAAATGATCCAAAATAAAAACAATTACACCTAATCTAATAGCCCTATCAAAATAAAAAATAAAATAAAAAAAACCCTAGCCTACATTAAACTACCGATAGCCCTAAAGAAATCACCTCTTTTCCCTGTAAAAAAAGACCCCCCAACAGTAAAACCCACCACCCAACCAACCCACCAAAATAAAAAAACCTAACTCTAAAAAAAAAAACTAATCTACCCATTGCCCTGAAAAGGGCATTTGTATGGGCATTGCCCTTAAAAGGATATCCAGCTCTTTTTATTGTCCTTAAAAGGGCATTCAGCTCTTTTAAGACAAGCCCAAACCCTAATCTAAAAAACCCCCACCCAAAAAAACCTTAAAAAAAACTAACTAACCCCTCTTTAGGTACTCACAATTGCTGAAGTCTGGCTTGAACGATCTTCCTCCCAGCGGCTCCATCTTTATCTAGGTGGCTCCATCTTCATCCAGACGGCTCCATCTTCATCCATTGAGGGACCGGCGTCTTCTTCGTCCCTGTGGAGGTGGAGCGGTCGATGCGCAGAGGCGGAGGTCAAGGCAAAGGTCCAAGGTGGAGGTCCTCTTCATGCGATCGTCCGCCGCACACTGAGGATTCAAATGCAAGGTACCACTTTTATACTAGGGGTACCATTGCATTCCTATTGGCTGAAAAATTTAAATCAGCCAATAGGAATTAGAGCTGCTAAAATCCTATTGGCTGTTCAAATTTGCCAATAGGATTTAAGCAGCTCTCATTCCTATTGGCTGATTCGAATTCGAACGGGGTATTATAATCGGAATAATTTTTATTATTTTGAATAATTTGTTTGTTATTTTGTGTAATGTTTTTATTTCTTTTTGGGGTGTTTTTTTTTTAGAATAGACATTTTTTTATTTTTAATGGGCAGCAAGAGCTGAATGCCCTTTTAAGGGCAATGTCCATATAAATGAACTTTTCAGGGCAATGGGTAGATTAGGTTTTACTTTATTTTTATTTTGTGGGCTTGGGGGGTGGGGGTTTGTATACTGTTAGGGGGTGTTTGTTTTTCTTTTGTATGAAAAGAGCTAATTTCTTTATTGCAATGCCCTTTCTTGGTAGTTTATTATGGATTAGGGTTTTTTATTTTGGGGTGTTTTTTTTTTTTTTTTTTTTTACAGGGTATTAGAAAACGAATAATTTTTATTGTTTTGGATATTTTTTATTTTTTTTGTAATGGAAGGTTTTTTTTTTTTTTTTGTAATGTTAGGTTTTAGTGTAAGGCAGCTTAGGTTTTACTTTTATTTCACAGGTAAGTTTGTATTTATTTTAACTAGGTAGTTAGTAAACAGTTTATAACTATTTACTTAATAGGTAGTTAGTAAATAGTCAATAACTATTTACTAACTACTGTAGTCTACCTAGTTAAAATAAATACAAACTTACCTGTGAAATAAAAACCTAAGTTAGCTACAATATACCTATTAATTATATTGTAGCTAGCTTAGGTTTTATTTTTATTTCACAGGTAAATTTGTTTTTAGTTTTAAATAGGTATTATTTAGTTAATAATTGTAACTTTAATTTAGGTCTATTTTAATTATGTTAAAGTTAGGGGGTGTTAGGTTTAGGGTTAGGGTTACGGCTAGAGTTAGGTTTAGGGTTATGGTTAAGGTTAGGTTTAGGGTTAGGTTTAGGGGTTAATAGTTTCATTTAGGTTGTTGCGATGTGGGGGCTGGCGGTTTAGGGTTTAATAGGTTTATTTATTGGCAGCGATGTCAGGGAGCAGCAGAACAGGGGTTAATATCTTTAATATAGTGTGGGCGCTGTTGGGGTGTGGGGGAATAGAGGTTAATAACTTTATTATAGTGGGAGCAACAGATTAGGGGTTAATAGATTTATTTTGGTGGCGGTGATATCGGGAGCTGCAGATTAGGGTTAATAACATTATGTAAGTATCGGCGATGTCAGGGGCAGTAGATTAGGGATGTTTAGACTTGGGGTTTATGTTAGGGTGTTAGGTTTAAACTTAACTTTTTTTTCCCCATAGACATCAATGGGGTTGCCTTACGGAGCTTTTCATTCCGTGATCACAGGTGTTAGTTTTTTTTCTAACACTCTCTCCCCATTGATATCTATGGGGAAAGTGGGCAAGAGCACGTCAAAGCAGTGCTTGTATTTTGTGCGGTATGGAGCTCAACGCAACCATATCGAACGCAAAAGCCGGCTTTTTCAAAACTCGTAATGGCAGCGCTATGGAGGGTGAAATAACGCAACTTTTGTTGCATCGCGTCGCACCCTCTATAGCGCAAAACTTGTAATCTAGGTGTGTGTGTTTAATTCTGTTTGAGAAAGTAACTAAAGGTGTGATTAACGAATTTCCAGGGATTAAGTTATACTTTTTTTGTAGGCTATCCCATATTCTCATGGTATGCAAAATTGTTACATATGTTGACCATTTTTCTAGTCTATCCTTCCTGGGGATCCAGAACAACTGGTATATTCTGTCAAGGTCTATCATTGCGCTTTCTAGTTGTACCCAAGTGAGGTTATTATAATGGTGTAGAAAAGCTGTTTGTCCTAACCTAGCTGCATTAAAATAAGCTTAAAGGTCAGGAACTCCCAGTCCTCCAGAACCTCTGCTTCTTAATAAGGTTTTTCTATTAATTCTTGCCTTTTTATAAGACCATATAAATTCTAGCATATTTTTCTTTAATATCCTTTATTGGTACTGTGATAGGGAGTGATCTAAAAAGATAAAGTAGTTTAGGTCGTATTAACATTTTACTGATACCCATCTTTCCATAGAATGAAATCTTATATGTAGCCCATATTTTCATTTGTCTTTTAGGTATTTATATAAAGGGGGGTAGTTAAGTTTATACAGATCCTCTAGTTTATATAGTACAACTAAATATTTAATTGCTTGAGTTGCCCATTTAAAATTTAAATTGATCTCTAATATTTTTTTTGTGTAGTTTGGTAAATGAACCTCAATTGCTTTGCAATTATCATTATTTATTTTATAACCAGATAGTGTTCTGAATTTCAAAAGTAAATCATAAAGTTTTGGTAGGGATAGTGTTGGTTTGCTAACTGTCAAGATGATATTGTCTGTAAATAATGAGAATTTATGTTCTGTGTTGCCAATTTGGATATATGATTCCTAATGCTTGTGGCCAGAGGTTCAATGCACAATGCAAACAACAAAGGTGAAAGCGGACACACAAACCCACTGCTCGACCCCCTGCATTCTGGCTTCCATCCCCAACACTCAACTGAGACTGCCCTCACCAAGGTTACTAACAATCTCCTTTCTGCTGCCTTTGACACTGTTGACCATCCCCTTCTCCTACGGACTCTCAGCTCTCTTGGGCTCTGTGACACTGCCCTCTCCTGGATTCACTCTTATCTCTCTAACAGATCCTTCTCCGTCTCTTTTGCTGGTAACTCCTCCTCTCCATTGCCTCTGTCTGTTGGAGTACCTCAAGGCTTTGTCCTGGGTCCTCTACTCTTATCTATTTACACTTCTTCACTGGGTAAACTTATCAACAGCTATGGCTTCAACTACCACCTCTATGCTGATGATACCCAGATCTACCTTTCCACCCCTGCACTCTCTCCTTCTGTCAATTCGCACATCAGCGACTGCTTATCTGGCATTTCCTCTTGGATGGCCTCTCACCACCTAAAAATAAACATGTCCAACACCGAACTACTTCTAATCCCCCCTTTAGCTCTACTACAGTTTCTAATTTTTCCATAACTGTTGACGGCACCACTATCTCCCCATCACCCTGTCTGCTGCCTCGGAGTCACACTTGACTCAAATCTGTCCTTCATTCCCCACATCCAATTGCTCTCTTCATCCTGCCACAACCACCTACGGAATATCTCCAAAATTCTTCAGTTTCTAAGTGATGAAACTACTAAACTACTAATCCACTCCCTGGTAATTTCCCGACTTGACTACTGTAATAACTTATTAACTGGCCTCCATCTCTCCCGCCTCTCTCCCCTTCAATCCATCCTAAATGCATCTGGCAGACTAATCCACCTCTCTCTACACTCCGTTTCGGCTGCACCTCTCTGTGAGTCCCTTCACTGGCTCCCCATTCACAGCAGAATTAAATTCAAAATTCTCACCCTGACCTACAAAGCCCTCACCAATGCTGCCCCACCCTACCTGTCCTCACTCATCAACAAATATACTCCAGCCCACCCCCTAAGATCCAACAATGACCTGCTCCTTGCGTCCTCTACCATCACCTCCTCTTATGCTAGACTACAGGACTTCTCTTGTGCGGAACCAACCCTCTGAAATGCCCTTCCTTGAGCTGTCAGACTCTCCCCTAACCTCTCCTTCTTTAAACGTTCCCTAAATACCTTTTTGTTCAGGAAAGCTTATCATCCAACTCATTAACAAATGATCTTCACTTACCTAACAGTTGCCCTCATCTATCTCCTCACTAATATCTTTCTCACCTTTGCAGCCCCCACCTCCTGTTTCCCATCCTCCTACCCATCTAGATTGTAAGTTCCCACGGGAATAGGGCACTCAATTCCCCCTGTATTTGTCTGTACATTTTTGTCCTTTATTGTATTGTTTTTCCATTGTACTTTTATCCTTGTACCCATGGGCAGCATTGCGGAATCTGTCGGCGCTTTATAAATAAAGAATGATAATAATAATAATAAAATAGAGGTGGACCTAGTAATGTTTATAATTTTCCTAGCCAACATGCGGTCAGGTTTGTTAGCATAAATAAAGTATTGCACATCTACAATCCTTAAAGAAGCTATAGCTTCCTCATCCAGTAATTTATCTAATTCTCCTTTCTTTATTTGTATTTAGTTTGTCTATTCTCAATATGTAATCTATGGAGTTCTTCAATTTCTAATATTTTTTGCTTAATTAACGCCTTTTCTTGGATTAATAGCCCTCTAAGGAATGCTTTAAATGCTCCCTATATAAATAAGGGGATATTCGTTGAGTCTTTATTGTCAGACCAAAAATGTCTGATCTACTGTGTTAGTTTCTGACATAGTATTTTGTTCCTTAACAGGGAAAGGTCCAAGATCTGCCCCTGGATGGATGAAAAAAGCCACCCAATGATACCTCAACTATATAATTGTCTGACCATGTGATTTGGGTTATGTCAATGTGTAATATTAGTGGACATAGTATTTGGCTAACAAATATATAATCAATCCTGGAGTAGGAATTATGGGCTGCTGAGTATTATGTATAATTTTTAACTCCATATATATTTGGAGACAAGCACTCCAGATAACAGGTCACAAATACCTGGGGTGCAACAGACAGAATATGTAGAAGCAAAAGAAGAGTGCACTCGCCAGGTCTTTTCAAAGGTTTATTTCCTAAGTTGTCCTAAGGAAATAAACCTTTGAAAAGACCTGGCGAGTGCACTCTTCTTTTGCTTATATATATATATATATATATATATATATATATATACTGTATATATATATATATATATATATATATATATGTGTGTTAATATGTGTATATTTATTCATGATTCAGATAGAGCCTGGAATTTTAATAACTTTCTAATTTCCTTCTATTATCAATTTTTCGCTCTCATGAAAGGACAATACATTTGACAAAATTCAATAATACTTTGATATACCTTAAAACATCTCAATACACATTCCATATTCATACTAAACAACCTTAATTGTTTAAAAGCACCAAAAAGCCTTGGAAACCCAAAGCTTCCAAAAACTGTTGAATAGTAAGTGGATTAGTTTGCAGCGTTAATCCAAACGGCACATTAGGAGTCATTTATAAATAACATAGCAGGAACTATGAGCCAAACACATCACTTAACAGTCACAGCAGGGCATGGACATTGAGAACCACTATAACAGTATAGGAAACAGAAACTATCACAAGACTTATGCAGAGGCATCCCACTAGCAAGTCTGCTACTGGCTACTCATCACCAAAATAGTAACATTCTTTTTATATCTACAAACAAAACTCCAACAATTTTCACTAAAAAGTATTTTCTCTGCATATAACCGGCCTTTGGCACATCTGAACATTCAATGCAAGCTTCCCATGGAACTTGAGAACAGTGTTAAAACAAACTTTTCTGAACCATCACCAGTTATGATAAATTTGTTGTTGAAATAATAATTGTAATAAAGAAATCAAGCTAGCTTATTATATATATATATATATATATATATATATATATATATATATATAAACAACTTAAATTCATTGATGATTAGTAAACATTTTCTATTAAATGCAATAAATTGTCAAATGTATCTAAAAGCATCTGACTAAGGGACTGATATTCTAAATCTCTCCAGTGTCTCCAGTCCATGCGATGGGGCGAGATGGCTCCTTTATAAAGTAATGGAGCTCACTGGAAAGGGATACTTTGCTCCATAGAGTGAAGTTAGCAGGGAGCAAGGAGCCGGGGACACATTAAAAATTAAATCCTGCAGCCAATATAAATCACATTACGCTGCTTTCTGAGTATAGCATCTTATAATCGCTTCTATTTTTGTATGCATAAGTTTTTCTATTAGGGGATTAAAGGGACACTGAACCCAAATTTTTTCTTTCGTGATTCAGATAAAGCATGCAATTTTAAGCAACTTTCTAATTTACTCCTATTATCAATTTCTCTTCGTTCTCTTACTATCTTTATTTGAAAAAGAAGGAATCTAATTTTTTTTTTTGGGTTCCGTACTCTGGACAGCACTCTTTTTATTGGTGGATGAATTTATCCACCATTCAGCAAGAACAACCCAGGTTGTTCACCAAAAATGGGCCGGCATCTAAACTTACATTCTTGCATTTCAAATAAAGATACCAAGAGAATGAAGAAAATTTGATAATAGAAGTAAATTAGAAAGTTGCTTAAAATTTCATGCTCTGTCTGAATCTTGAAAGAAAAAAATTGGGTTCAGTGTCCCTTTAAGTATTTTGAGAAAAGCTTGCACCTTCTAGCTGGTGAGGAAAAACTGTGAGATCTGTAGTGCGAAAATCTATACAGAATTACACTGGGATTAGAGAGACAATTTCATATACGCCCATGGAACACCCATCTCACCAGCCCAGAGAGTTATGTGTTTCTGTTTTTTTATAACACATGTGCAATGATATATTAGCATTTTTTAAATTTTTTTTAAATATATTTTTATTGAGGTTCTTTTTCAAACAAATAGTTGGTAATTGTCAATACATATTGTAAAGGAAAATAGATTGTTACAATGCGGGTTACCAAAAGACATCGCCCAAGTATACAATACAGTTAAATGATAAATCACACATTAAATGCAGACATTAAACATTGTTCAAGCATTACACCTGTCATAAGATTTATGCGGCCACTCTTGGACCACAGAGATGCTATTGTCATAAGGCAAGGCAGGTAAATACTGGATTGACTGGGCCAAACATGGGCCTCAAGTGAAGAACCTATTTTTTTTTTCCTGTTTAGAACTATAGATAACAAGATATTTAATGAAACTATTATATAGTAGACTAAAGTATTCAACCCCAAATAAAACATAGGAAGACCCTCTCGGGTCTGGCAAAACATTGTAGGTATAGGGGTTGTTGTAAGTATAGGTACACAGGATTTAGGGTGCGGCATAGGAGAGATAAGCCGCACATTTAACCCACCTAGAATAAGGAGGGGGGGGAGGTGATAAGTTTAATTATTATAGAAAGAGTATGTAGCCTAGGGGCTGGAAGGCTCGCTGTGAGTTGGAGAGAAGATGACTAAAGTAATGTAGTAGGCAGCAAATACTATGTAGAAAGGCTCTAGTATCACCGAGCTATATAATCATGTATACAGTCACATGAACATATTAGCTAACCAGGGGAAACCAAAAGTGAACTAGCTATATAGTGAGCTAATAGTATATCTGATATAAAATAATCTAGATCTGTATCCACGTATCTAACATAACTTGCATCATACACCTAGGAGGTACATTAAAGTATGGGTGGGGGGGAAAGTGGTTAATTGAGCAATGAATACTTAACTCGAAACAAACAGGTTACAAGGAGACCAGACAACATAGCTATATGGGAAATTTCGTGGGCACATTGGGTGCTGGTTGGTACACAAAAAAGGGACTAAGTCTTGTCGGGTTAACCTTATCTGATATGATAGAGTCTAGGCAGCTAATAACCTTGACGCACAGTGCGGTAAAGGAGATTGTAACCACTGGTAGCAGTGCAGGTCCAGCCTGCATTAATAACATTGTGAGGACCATTAAAGAGGGAGGGGGGTATTAACTAGAGAAAGGTGAGCAAATTAATAAATCAAGTAGGTTCTATAAAGCAGTACCTGAACCTTCCCTACTTATTATAAGTAACTAAGTTATTGAGCCCTCCAATTTAGCTATTGTTGAACAACTCTTTCTATGCCACTCAGGACATACTTGTTATGCCCCAGGTATGTATAATACATTAGAGATAAACCACATATTTTCTAAGTTATCTTACAATTTAGGAGCAATAAAACATAATAGAATGCACATAAAATTGCCCTGTCACATAAAACATTAACATGAAGGATGTAAACATGTAATAATAAGCTATGTAAATAAAATATAAATAAATATGATACGCTATTAATGTTAATAGTGAGATAGCTTTACTTAAAACTATAGTATAAAGTGTCATGCATACGTAGTGAGCTGGAGAATACTAAAGTATATAGACTATCAGGCCTACTGATGTAGATACACCACTTTTAAGCTCATAACAAACACATCTTAGTCTCTAGTAATGGAATAGCTCCCCCTTGATACCATAATGTAATGCATACAGTATATATATATATATATATATATATATATATATTTTTTTTAGGATGAGCTGCCCACCTGGCTTTAATATTCCCTATATGGCGCATAATAAGGCCTTACTTTTTAGAATGAGCGCAGGTCCAGCCTGCCTTAAAAATCATGTCTGTAATTTTACAGTAAGTCTATGTGTCACGATAAGCTAATGGCCACAGCAGCAAATATAGCCTTGGTGGGGCATACATGAACAGTGAGCCAAGCATAGTAATCATAATACATAAGCTTCATGCGGTACAAATCTATAGGCACACAGTATATATCAGAAGGACATTTTAGAGATACAATATTCATATAAAATACCCATTATTCTCAGAGGTCTCCCCAATAATATAAGAGGCCAATGATTACTATGAGAGCATCAATTTAGAGCTAGGTTTTTACAAGTGTAGTAAGGTTTCTCTGAGCCCATATTGGAGTACATCGGATACAACAACTTATTATAAGCCCTTCCAGAATCGCATATACATAGAAATCACTATACAGGCTTATTGACCACTTTAACTAGGTATCAAGATTTTCAGAATACTGTCTGGTATGGAAGTTCCCACAGTGCAGGTGGAGTTTTTGTTTAAATTAGGTGTGTTATCCAACAGAGCATATACTAGCAACCAAACTTACATCGTTGTATAAGAAACAAAAGAGCCTAGTGCCCTACTCACGTGCAGTGCTGCAGTATAAGAAAAAAAACTGCTATGTTTGCATATAACTTATTAACTTGTGAAAGTGGGTAAACTTAAATGAACTTTATGCGGAGTCCTCCTCCAAACTGAGGAGAGAGTTACTTAGCCCATTCCGAGTCTGAGGGGTTTTAAAATCTGTTCTTGTTGTGATCAGAGGAAGTGCTTTACACTGGTACTGATTAAAGTTACATACCCAGGCCGGGTGTCCATCTCTTAGCAGAGCCGTATCCCCCATTAACCAGGGCATTCATACTGAGTGTTGTTGGCTATCTCACTTGATCCCTCCATACGGTAGAATGGAAGCAGAGTTAATGATAGCAGATGTCGGGTGTCTTAGCTTCTGTCTTGGAGATCCCATATGAGAGGGCCACCCGGGTCCCATTTGAAAGCTTGTGTGCCAATGTAGGAAGAGATATGAGGTTGTAGGAGGGCTATCGAGGAGCATAAGGCATATTTCTGAGTATGACCCCCCTTCCGGGTAGATTTCCAAGCTGAGCTCTCCACGTGGGGATATTTCACCGAACCTTGCATCTGTAACAGGCCTAAACAAGGCCATGTGGTTAGAGCCTTGCACGGCTGGAATGAAGTGACGGATCCCTCTTTATTCCACATTGTGTCCCCAATTGCTGTGTCCACACATAATAACGCTGAATTCAAGACACTAGGCTTCATATCCCCCATAGATGAGTCAGATGTGGAGAGCGAGCGCCGAGGCCCCAAAGCGCCACATCTCCCACTACCTGTCACAACAGGCTCAAGCTGGGTACTGTAATGGAGTACCAGAGAAGCTTCACTGTGTGTACCATGTGTGGACGTCTTGAAGAGCACATCTTCCAAGGCAGCATGGTGTTCATCTAGCAGCTCACGTAGAGACTCCATAAAACTGGGACGTAGTTCCATACGATGCATTTTGCAGTGCTGCGCCCTCGGTACCAAAAGCGATCAGTGCAAAGATATATATTCCACTTTCCTTTATTATATGAAGTGCATATGGGAAAACGAGTCTCAATAAAGAAAATCCAGACTTGCAATATTAAGTTGTATTTTTCTATTTAGTCCATTTAAGCAGGAGCTCCACTGAAACACGTCTGCCCTGTTCGGCGATTGGCTCCACCCCAATATATATATATTAGCATTTTGGACCTTATGGCGTTTTAAGCATTTCAAGTAAACTAGGGCTTTATTTCATTAAGGCAACATGAACCGAAACTTTTTCTTTCATGATTCAGATCGAACATACAATTTTAAATTAACTTTCCAATTTTCTTCTATTATCAAATTTTCTTTATTTGTTTGTTATTCTTTGTTGAAAAGCAGTAAGGTTAGTTCAGCAGCGTTCACGTATCTGTAGCACTATATTGCAGCAGTTTTGCAACAGTGTTATACATTAGCAAGAGCACTAGATGGCAGCACTACTTCCTGTCATGTAGTGCTTCAGACATGTGCACCTATCTAGATATCTCTTCAACAAAGAATAACATGAGCACAATGGAAATTTGATATTAGAAGTAAATTGGAGATAGAGAAACAAGTACATTACTTGTTTCATAAGAGCAGGGTTGCCATTAGGGGTTTACAAGGGGCACTTGCTTCTGAGGCATGGTAGACCAAGGTGCTGTTTCCTTTAAGGTGTGCATGTATGCTTGTGCACACCTATTATTGATTGATACAGAGCACAAGAGTTTGGAAACTGCACAGAGCAACTTTGAGCCACTATTTTTTTTTTACATTTTGGATATTATTTTAATGGTGGCAGCTGGCAGAGAGTACTTAAAGGGACACTGAACCCAATTTTTTTTTTCTTTCGTGATTCAAATAGAGCATGAAATTTTAAGCAACTTTCTAATTTACTCCTATTATCACATTTTCTTCATTCTCTTGGTATCTTTATTTGAAATGCAAGAACGTAAGTTTAAATGCCGGCCCATTTTTGGTGAAAAACCTGGGTTGTTCTTGCTGATTGGTGGATAAATTCATCCACTAATAAAAAAAGTGCTGTTTAGAGTACTGAACCAAAAAAAAGCTTAGATGCCTTCTTTTTCAAATAAAGATAGCAAGAGAACGAATAACATTTGATTATAGGAGTAAATTAGAAAGTTGCTTAAAATTGCATGCTCTATCTGAATCATGAAAGAAAAAATTTGGGTTAAGTGCCCCTTTAAATCTGCACTTCTACAGAGCACCTTTTGACAACTGGAAATGTGAATAGGAGAAGAACATGATTTAAGAGGATTGCTGTGCAAAGCTTCCATGTGCATAGAGAGACTGTCCTGGCACTTCAGTTTGCACAGGGTGTGCTTGAGGGTCAGACGGTGCATCAATGCCATTTGCAGACGAGGTAGGACTTTGTTACTAACGTTTTTTTTATTTACATTTTTGGCAATTCTAGTGCGGGGTCACGGCTCCATAAAAAGCACCTTGGTGGGTACTGGCATATAACACTTTAGCAATATACAGCCATACACAAGTGTGTGATGATTTGACAAAGCTGTAGAAATTCTTTTTTGAAAACCATATGAAAACGTTTCTTCCTCAACTCACAACAGTAGCCCATTTGTAAAATATGAAGTTTTATTTTATTTTTCTTTTAATTCAATTTCAGTTTAATGCCCCTTTATACAAGGGCTTGGCATATACTGTACCAGGCTACATGTAGCCACCAATCAGCAAGCACAACCCAGGTGCTGAACCAAAAATGGGCCTGCTTCTAAGCTTACATTCTTGCTTTTCAATAAAGATAGCAAGAGAACAAAGAAAAAATTATAATAGGCGTAAATTAGAATGTTGCCTAAAATTGCATGCTCTATCTGAAACATGAAATGGATAAGTATGGATAATCTCATATGCTCTTAAATGGATGCTTTCCAAAGTCTTTTTGATAAACTTAGACATTTTATATTTTTTGATGACATCTTTTGACGCTGATGACATTTGGCTCTCCCTGGCGACACCTAAGGAGATTTTTTTTCTTAGTTTTCTTTAGTGATTTTGTTACTTATTTTTTGTGGGGGGGGGGGTTTGGTTGAAAAGTGGATTCTATGAATAAGGAGAGATTTTAGTTTTATTCACATTTATATTAATTTATTTTCATTAAGGAATAAAAAATAATTGAAAATATTATTTGGTGTGCTGAGAATTGTTTATGTTAGTGTTCTAATTACTTTTGAGAGTGCTGTGATTTACCAACCTTAAAACAGGTCTTCACTAAATCTAGACATATGACTGCAGTGTGAGCTATACCACAAGTGAAGATGCCACTAAAGCCACATAGTGCATAGAACTATGTATTCCTCCATAGCAAAATTCCTCTATTCATCTGTAGCAAGAATCATACACCATGATCAATGATCAAAACAGGTTAACTTAGCACTATTAAAGGGACATTAAACACTCTGAAATGGTAATATAAAATGATAAATCTTATGTATAAAAAAAGTCTGCAATATATTCTCACTATTTCTTTTGTCCCCTTTTCCTGTAATTCCATTCTGAAATTGTGAACTTTTCAGTTCCTGTTAGAAAAGGAAGTACAGAACACAGTTATATTCCCCACAGCCATTGACTGCACACTCTAGTGACCTATTTATAACTGTCCCTAATTGGCCACAGCAGAGAAGGTAACCTAAGTTACAACATGGCATCTCCCATTGTTTTATAGACACTAAAACTCTACACTTATTTTGTCAATAGTTAAACAACTAATGAAACTTTAAAAAATACATCTACATGTTATTCTCAGACTAATTTTTTATTTGAATGCATCATTCTATCTAGCATTTATTTAGTGTTTAATGTCCCTTTAATAAACATTACATAAGATTTAATTCTGAAATTCATGAAAACAAACTTAAATCCTGCATTTAACCAGATCTAATGGGTACCACTGCACAATGAGTTGTACCACCGCTTATGATTCCTCCAAGACTACACAGAGGGGCCTATTTATTATGGTGCGAGTGGACATGATCCAATATAGCATATATATAATAAATGTGAACTGCTGGGGTGTCAATCAACCCGATCATGTTTGATTGGGTTGATTTCTGTTGATTTCTGTCCGCTGCCTCAGAGCAGGCGGACAAGTTATGGGGCAGCGGTCTTTAGACCGCTGCTTCATAACTTCTGTTTCCGGCGAGCCTGAAGGCTCGCTGGAAGCGCAGGGCATCAAGCTCCATACGGAGCTTGATAAATATGCCCCAGGGCATATATGTTTTCAAATCCATAAGCATAGCTGTATCCCTTATCAATTAAAACATGGCATATAATATTTCTAGCAGAGTATTGACACTTGAGAATTAGTGAGTGTTTTTATTTTAGTGCCTGTGTTAATATGTGTGCATTTTCTGTGGTCATGCTTGTTTCTTTGAGTGTGAGTGAGTGTTTCAATGGGTGTCTGTGTGTGTGTGTCTGAGTGTGCCTCTGTGTGTGTGTCCATTGTCTGTTCCTTTTTAGGATAGTTTGACATTACTACTGAATATTCACATCTTTGTAGAGACTTTAAAGGGACAGGAAACCCCAACATTTTCTTTTATGATTTGGATAGAACATACAATTCCAAACAACCTTCCAAACCACTTCCACTATCAAATTTGCTTCGTTCTCTTGTTATCCTTTGCTGAATGAACAGCATTGCACTACTGGCAGCAAGATGAACACATCTAGTTAACCAATCACAAGAGACAAATTACCAATTAGCAGCAGTTCCCACTAGTGTAGGATATGTGCGTATAATTTTTCAACAAGGGATACCAAGAGAACAAAGCACACCCGAAAATAGAAGCAAATTTAAAAGTGTCTTAAAATGACATGCTCTATCCAAATCATGATAGTTTAATTGTGACTTTCCTATCCCTTTAAGACTAATTCGATCTTTCTGAAAGTTACTAATCTACCATTCAACTTTTAAATTAGTGTACAGGCAGATTAGGGGCCTCCCTTTCAGCCACTACATACTGTTAGCATGGTATAATTACTATCTTACTTGGCAAAAAGATAATCAGAACTCCATATTTTGACTGTTAAGAGCTAAATGTCTGTGTGTGTCTTTGTGAGTGTTTCTTTGGTTGTTTGTGTGATTGTGTATCTGAGTGTGTCTGTGAATGTTTGAGTCTTTCTGTGTGTGAGTTTTTCTTTGGTTGTTTGTGTGAATGTGTATCTGAGTGTGTCTGTGAATGTTTGTGTGTTTCTGTGTGTGAGTGCTTCTTTGGTTGTTTGTGTGAATGTGTGTCTAAGTGTGTCTGTGTATGTGTGAGTGTTTCTGTGTTTGTTTCAGCATATGTTTCTGTGTTTGTGCATGTGTGTTACTACATTTACAATATTTTAAATTTTGACTACACAAAGTGCAAGTAAATCAATGATTAAAATGATGACATATACATGTTTTATTAATTTGTGAAATGCATATTTAATGCAGATAATTAATTTAAAATGTATTTAAACACGTTCGGTTATATTACAAGTAGAGCGCATAAAAACACAAGTGAAATTTTTGCTCCACTTTGTAATACTAGCGCACAATAATATGCGCTGGTATCACAAGTAAATCACAATGTGAATGCAAGCTCGCGTTCGTATTGCTAGGAACATAGTGCTCACAAGAGCGTGCTTCCATAGGCTCCTATGGGAGCCTCGTTCTGATGCCGTCAGAGACGGCATCAAAACCTTGCGCAGCGATGGGCAGCATTTTTATATATATATATATATATATATATATATATATATATATTTACATTACGGTCTATGAGATTACATAGTTCACATATACCGCAATGTAAAGGCACTTTTCAGTGCCGTTTTTTTTAACACTCCACTCCCACCAACTTTTAAGCCCCAAAACTGCCTAGTGCAGTTTTTTTTATTTTATTAAAAAAATGCTAGATATTTAAAAAAAAAAAAAAAAAAAATGTCCTCTATTTTGAGGGCCTTTGGGCACTTTTAGAAAATTAACCAGAGATCGGATCTCTGGTTAATTTTCTGAGCACTAATTGCTACCGTGAGCTCATGGTAACAATAACGAGCCACTTGTAATGGCTGGTTAATTATCGTGCTCCCGCAAACTGGCAAATTTGCATGTGTGCTGGAGTGCAATAATTTAGAGCTCCAATTGTAATCTAGCCCTTTATTTTTAATATTTTCATTCCCAATGAAACCTGTCAATCAATATCTGCACCCCCGCCAGGCTTTGGTATTTAGAACACTAACCCACTTAAGGTGTTTCACGCCCCTTTTCCTTCAGCACATTCATGCTGTCTGATCATAGGCAGAAAAGCTGCTCAATTGAGAAATCTTCCTCTTTGACACCTATGTAAACTGTAAATCGTATGTGCTCAGCATTGATATACACACTTCAACCATTGTAAGAGGTGTTTGAGTGGTGCAGCAAGTATTAAAGAACCCCTTGACATTAATCGAACAATTACAAAGGTACATAAATATTTTACAGCTTTTCATACTTTTTATTCCCAGTAGGTTTAATTGCTCTTTTTGAAATAAAAATAATAAATTTACTGTAGCTCTGATCTTCCGAATCTGTATTTTCAGTCAGAGCACATTTAGGGCCAGATTACAATATTTGCGCTCAACTAAGTAATACCAATGCACCCTAATGTTTGCTGGTATTACGAGTTAGCTGCAATGCAAATGCGATCTCGCTTTCAAATTGCAAGAGAGTGCCCTTCCATAGGCCACGGGAGCCTCGTACTGATGCCGTTATACACGGCACACAACCTAAGCTCAGCGAAGGTGGTAAGTAGCACAGCAATTTTAAATATAGTATATATACACATATTAACACACACACATATATACTGTATATATATATATATATATATATATATATATATATATACATACTGTATATATTTACTAGGAACACACAGTTCCAATATAACTTTATTTAGTCAAGAAAAGGAGTTTTCAGGAGCATACAGCATTGTTGAGTGAAGAAACATATGTAAATGGTTATTGTACAGTCATAGGTATGAGAAGTGATATTGTAGCAGTTACAACCATTATGTAGGGTAATGAAGAAGCCATTGCTCAAGGTCCCCCCCCCCTTGTTTTTTTTTTTAAATAGATCAAAACAAAATAACAAAAATAAACAACATAATATAAACAGAACAGACTACCAAAACAATTTGGATTACAAAGACTTACCTGGTGTGCCCCCAGATCACCAACCACAGACATAATGCTCAGTATAGTAAGGCTCAGTATGACATTGGTTATGTCAAGTTTTCAGAGAAGCACCAGTTCCCTTTAAGGTTTTCAGTCAGTATGTATGTGCTGTTTTTAAATGGGTATAGGACACTATCTTTAACATTTACCAGTAAATGTAGTAGATAAGCTTCCCTTTTATTAATAAACTGTTTTATTCTCTTGCCAATGTCTCCACTTGCATCTGCCTGTTCTATGTGCATCTGGGTGTGTTTTTTTTTGTGAGTAATTGCTGAAACGGTGGAGTGTTTTTACTTACCCAACCCTGTAAAATCAGCTGCCTGGCGAGTAATAAAACCACTGTGACAAAGCTGTCATGTATTACCTGTTGTGCTGACAGATACATTTGTTCTTTAGTCACTTTTGTTAACCAGTAGGCTACTTTGCCCCAGAACCGCTTTAACTTGGGACAATCCCAGAACAAATTAATCCAGTCTGGGGAGTCCTGACTACACTTGACACATATGTCTTTTGCCTCAGGTATCCACTTGGACCTGAGTTTAGGTGTGATGTATGCTTGATGAAGTATTTTGGTATGAGTTTCTTTCAGACTTGCAGATAAAGTTGAAAAAGTGAAACAATGTATTAAATTGTTAGTATCTACTTATTGACCTTGATAAGTAAATGTATGGGTCAGCATAAGTAGTTGTGCTGTAAGCATAAAAGGTAATTTATCAAGTAAGAACAGAGAGCACAAGAGCATGAGTGTCTTCAGAAAAAATATGCTTTTATGCACAAGTTATAAATGAAAAGGCGATCAATTGTAACTTGTTTTTTTTTTAAATTAACTTTAATTGTATCAAGCTAAAAAACAGCAAACAGCTTCTTGCTGCTCACACACACACATTTAAAAACACTACACCTTTGTTATAAAAGTCTTTAGGAATATTTGAATAGTTAGTTCTGCAGTGACTAAAGCAATGTATTGCCTCTAGTACATCAGGGGAAGGGTGCGTGATAAGTGGTTAAAACCAAGTAAGTACTATAACGTTAAGTAAATGCAATAGATTGCCAAACTATTTCTGTAGGCATCTATCAAGTAAGTAACCACAATTAAAGTACTATTGGTACCATCAGTACTGAGTACTGGACAAGTGAGCCCACCCTTCCCTAAAAGAGTAGTTCCCAGTGGTAGTTAATCACTGTAGCTATTACAAAGTATTTTGTTTTAATTTACAACAAAAGGTGAGCAGTTAAAAAACAGGAAAGTTATATTCCTGACTTTTTTTTTAAAGCTATTAATAAGTCTATCCTGATCAACATCCAATAATCTGCAGTTGAGCCATTTCAATAAGATTTTTGTATGATATGAGTATCGTGATGTTTGAGGATGAGTTTGTATGTGTTCGCTAATTTATATGAGCCCTGTCTTGCCAGCGTACATATTGCATCAATATTAGTGGGGGTTTTTTTGAGAAGGCCATCTGCCATCAATTTTGTAACATAGTGTTTGCATTGGAAGTATGCAAACCTATGTGTATTTGGGAGATGGTATATGTTTTGTAACTCATGAAAAGGAAGAATTTCTAGGGTTAAAGGGTTAATAAGTTGGCCAATCTTAGTAAGGTGCTTTGTCTGCCAATTTCTGAACACTTCTGTGGTATAACCCGGCAAGAACTGCAAGTTGCCCTGAATAGAAAGGAATTTGCTGGCAGTTGTTTGTATGCCCCATTGTCTGCATATCTTAGCCCAGGCACTCAGAGGGTCTCTATATAGCACATGTGTTTGAATGTCTGTGAGTAGGGTATTAAATTGTGCATGGGGCAAGAAGGCTAGTTGCTTTGGGTAAATGGGGCCAGCCTCAAGGATAGGCACTGTAAAATGATCTGACCCAACCAGACAATCTACCACTATCTTTGTTAATGTTGACCAATTCTATCGAAGAATGTCTGGAAGGAGCAATCCACCCGCAGTAAACAGCATGACCAAATAGGATTCCCCTGTCTTTGCTTTTTCACTTTCCAAATAAATTTTCCAAGAGTGGATTGTATTGCTTTGGCATCTTGCTGCGTTAGAAGTAAAGGGAGCATCTGTAAGGGGTAAAGGGATTTGTGCAATGCCACCATTTTAAAAGATGGATTCTACCAGATGTTGATAAGGGGAATTAATCCCATCCTTGCAATAGGTATTTTATATTAGCAACTGTTTTACCAATATTTAATGGGTATAGTTTACTTGGGTCTATGTGTATCTGTATACCGAGGTATTTAAAAGAGCCATCAGTTATCTGGAGACCAGTATTACAGAGTGAGTTGTGATTTGAATTTTTGAGCCAGGTGAGCTCTGACTTGTCTTTATTAATTTTATACCCTGAGAAAGTGCCGAAGTTATCAATGATATCCAAGAGTTTGGCTACATTAGAAAAGGGGTTTCCTATAAACAAAAGGAGGTCATCTTGGGTAGGTGCTGTCTATATGGCATTTGATCTAAATCCCTTCACTATGTTGCCTAATGTAACAGACAAGTGGCTCTATAGCCAAATAAAAAATTTAAGGGGAAAGAGGGCACCCTTGCTGTGTTCTTCTTTGCAGCTCAAAAGGGGGGATAGTCTTCCATAGTGATGTGCAAATTGTGTGGATAGACTCAATGTGTGGTCTTGTGGATAGGGCACTCTGTGGCCGATGAATCTACAGGCACTCCAGGTTTGATCTAAGGAAAAAAGGACAGACCATTAATACAAAACTTAAGGGTACATGTATACTATTATCCAAAAGGACTGAGGAAAGATACCAGAAATATATACAAAAACATTGTATTCGCAACATCCACTTTATATTGTGAACATCAGAAACTAATGATTTAAATGACTAGGGGCCACCAGCAGCATATGGTTCTGAAATGTATCAGTATAAAACTTTGAGGTATGTGTGATGTGGTACGTACAGTATATGCCTGTGTAGAAACTATATGTAATGTATTGGGGAGAATTGGGGGTCTGTATTAGTGTTAGGGAAGAACCCAAGTAGCCATTGGTAGAATTTGAACTTATAAACATAAACATAACTTTTTGACATTATTTCTCCAAGAAAACCTGTTAAAAAGAAACTCTCAGAGTACAGGTCGTTTTAGAAAGTAATACCAACAAGAGAAACAGCAGTACACATTGTCCAACAACCTTTTAACAGCATTTTCCAAAGTAGGCCTGTCATGTTGAAATCTTCAGAGCACAGGCAGCTGGCTAAAACAGTACCTACAAGACAAACAAAAGTACCCATTGTCCTGTGAGACAGGGAAGTTTGTGTAAAGTTTAAGATATCTGAAATCATTCATCTTCTTGTCTCTTTTCTGAGGCTAGATATACTTGCACAGCTGATTGTGAATTGAAAAACTTCGGTCCAGAAATCACAATTTGGCTGGATAGAGAAGAGCTACCTGGTGCCCTTGTTCATGTAGGTGGGAGCAAAGTGGGGAAAAATCTTTTTGTGTCTTTGTAACGTCAGTGGAAAAATCCTGAAATAACAAAAAGGCGAAGATCTTCATATTTGACTTCTTTCTTAGCTCTAAATGCCCTAATCACAGCCAATTTCTCCTGGTAATTAAGGCATTTCAGAAAAACTTGATGGTGTTTTGCCTTCATATTATCTAGCTGTCTTTTAGGACCAAAGCGGTGTGCTCTTTCTACATCCAATAGTAATCTGTCGGAAGGGATACCCAGCAGTTTTAGGAATGTCAGTGCTGTGAATTCCAGGAGATCTTTATCTTTAATCGATTAAGGCACCCCAATAATGTGCAACTTATTTCACCTGCTGGGATTCTCTAGATCTTCTATACGCTCTTGAAGAAACTGGTTTTGTTTTAGTAGATACTTTTAAAGAGTCTTCTGATTCATGCTGTTTATCTTCCACCTCAGAGATTGGCTGTTCTGCAGTCGTAAGCCTAGTAGAGAATTGTCTGACTTTGCTCATCAGTGTGTCCACCCCAGCTTGTAGGGAATCCATTTTAGGCAAAAAGAATGCCTTAAGTTCTAGTAATAGGGTGATATTGTCTGCTGTTGGTGTACTTTCAATTTCACTTTGAGAATGAGAAGCTGATTGAACCTCCACAGCATGGCGTAGTTTCTTGTCAGCACCTTTAGTTTATCTGTTTTTGGGGAAGACAGTTTCTGAAAATATTGATCTCTTTTCATAGGGATTTTGCTCTCTTCTATTTTATGCAGGTACAATCTGTTGAATAGGACGCTAGATGGCGCTGCAGACCTTATACTGTCAAAACCACGAGCCACCGCATACAGAAATTAGAAGAGTTTCAGCATGATTGATCAGTACTATAGTATGGGTATTCTTTGAATTGCACTTTGGTTACACCAATGTTAAACAGCAGATAATTCCTTTTTTTTTTACTATACTGTGTTGGTACTGTGATGGTAGTTAGAAACACAGCATGCATGTATTATAAAAAAAATCGTAGGATGCTGCTATTTATAAAACATTCATATTTTATTGGGTACAATTAAAAACTTGATGCTAACATGCAGTAACAAGTGCTATAAAATAGCTGTTCATATCACAAACAGGCCAGTCTGATGCGTTTCGGCTGATGTGCCTTATTCATAGACTCGATTTTCTAGTTTCACCTGTGGAGCTTTATATGCCCCCTCACAATCTCATTGGTTGCCTGTGTAGGTGTGTGAACTCCCTCCTCCCCTTAGCTCGTCTGACATTGGTTATTTACCTCCCACTATCTTCTATTGAGACATTGGTGAGAGAGTATGCCACAGCAGTCTACGCCAGCTCTTAGGAAGTTTGTCACTCTATATATAAGCGCATACATTGCCAAGGTTAGAAGGATAACATTATGATAAGAGGCTATCTCACACTAGTATCGGACTGCTGTGGAAGGTTGCCTTTGAGATTCTGGCGTAATTTTATTCTCTATACACACATATATGGGCTACATGAAATCTCAATTTGATAAAGCATATAAACATCCATGATCTTAAACATATGAGATTTAAGCATATTTGTATCAGTTTAAACATCATATTTTTAACTGTGTCAAAAGGAGGAATAGAAGATAGTGGGAGGTAAATAACCAATGTCAGACGAGCTAAGGGGAGGAGGGAGTTCACACACCTACACAGGCAACCAATGAGATTGTGAGGGGGCATATAAAGCTCCACAGGTGAAACTAGAAAATCGAGTCTATGAATAAGGCACATCAGCCGAAACGCATCAGACTGGCCTGTTTGTGACATGAACAGCTGTTTTATAGCACTTGTTACTGCATGTTAGCATCAAGTTTTTAATTGTACCCAATAAAATATGAACGTTTTATAAATAGCAGCATCCTACGATTTTTTGAATTTACTACGGCAGTGGAGAGAGCCGTTGTTTGCTGCAGCTGGGCGTGCAGCCCTAATCACCCGTTGGAGCCCTTACACTTACTTTCACTGCCAGGATCGGTGTATACTTCAAACAGTTGTTTGCATAAGGTCTGTTAAGTCCGTCCCACGATTGGTCAGAAGTGGTCACGAGTGAAGTGACATTAGATGCCATCGGAGGAATCCCACGATCACGGATATGTGGTGAGGTCAAGAACCGAGGCTAAGGAATGACCAAGATTAGATGGGTGAGACTGTCGAGTTAACCGGAGAAGGTGAGACCATTTGCTTTGTTTGTTGTAGCTCACCGCTAGCAGTTCGGATTGAGAAGCCGGCGGAGCACCGCTAATATTTGCATATGAATGTATTATAGTTGAATAAAGATATATACAAAAGTCCATTTAGAACAACTCTGTAGTTAGGGAATTGTGTGCTTAACCAGGGGTTCAGCAAAGTGGCTCAGGTACACAGGCAGATATGCAAGGTTAGGTGTAAACAATTAACATACTTTCCACTATATGTGCACTCAGATTGGCTGACCCACGTTTGTGGTAAATAATGGTAGCAAAGAGGGAAAGAGAAAGAAAAACTTTGCAGGCCCTTTGGATCCGTTCACAGCATTTAATGCTCACCACCATGGATAATGTGAGAATTTGTTGGTGTTACCGGCCATGTTTTCCTGCTGCCTTTTGCCTTACTGTCAACAGTCCATGAAGCTGTAAAGAGACAAAACGCGGTGTCTAGATGAAGCCTTATGTGCCGATTGTTGCGGGCACTTCCTCTGCCCTTCTGTCCATTTGCTGGTGTCTATGGGGGTATGAGTGCTGCGCACTTCCAGTATGGTGCCTGTTCACACACTTTATCACTCCGTGGGTGAGGACAGTGTTTGGGTCCTCTGTGCCAAGTTTCTCAGCTGGGATGAGGACAAAGCGCTTCATCCCTCAGGTGCCAAACTGAATCAAGCAAGAGAGATGCCCGGGAGAGGCCAATGTTTATGCGGTCAGCAGTGTCTACACGGAGCTCGTCCACTTCGCTGCTGTTTGGTTGCTCCACCCACCGGAAGTCCCGGAACCCATATTTTTAAATCACATGTGGATATTGTTTACTTGATACAAATTGCATTAGAATTGTATGCACAGCTATAACTAACATTTTATCTTTGTCCCTCACATTCAATACTTGAATAAATGCTTACTTTTTAATGTAAAATTTGTCACTTTCTCACTCAATATGCAGCTTTTATTCTAGTATCACCACATTCTCAGCCTTGACTGCTACAGCTCTATTGTCACTATTCTTCCAAACTATTTGCATCTTGTTAAAACTATCATAAATCCTTCTGTCAGGCTCACCTTCCGTAAACACCTTTTCTTATCTGCTACAGTTCCTTATTTGGTTTCTATTAATCTCAAAAAAAAAATTTCATAATCTTGATTTGGAAAGAGCTCTCAATACCACTGCACCTTCCTATAGCTCTGCCATTGTCGACAAATAATCTCCAAGCTGTCCTTTTTGTTATGCTTATGACTCACCTCTGTCTTCTTCATATACCTGACTACAGGGCTTTTCTTGAAATTCCCAATGCTAATGCCTCACCTCAGACTTTCAGAGTATCTAAAATTCTCAAAAAGCTACCAGTTTAGATATGCACACATCTATATTATCATTTAACCCCTTAACGTATGCAATGTACCCTGTACGTCGCTGGTCGCTAAGGGATTGTCTGGCAATAATAGTGCGGGACTTGCCGCCAGTAGCTAAAATACGCTATTAGACCATCCCTCTTCTAAAGGCTTGCTAAAATAGCACAGTCTAGCTAGGGTACATTGCTGGTCATTAAGGGGTTAATACAGCTAAGGCCTAGAAGCCTATATGTTCCTTATATCACCTTGCATAAAGGTGATATACATTACATATTGATTAACTCTACCAAATTATAGTTCATATGATTTACTTTGTGTAAATATTTTATTACTCTATAACCATGCTCCTATCTTTAAAGTGCTGCATTGAAAAATATCAATAAACTTCTCTGTATAAGCCATATACAAAAGTTTACAGCATTTCATTATGAGTACTAAAGTAAAAAAGAGATAAACATTATCAGTCTCGAGTAGGATTTAAACCTGTGACTCTCACCACTGGAATCAGGAGCTCTATGGTCCCATTTCTCAAATACTTTTTGGAGCGAAATCATTCTGCAGACTTCACACTGGCAGCACTCATTGATTTCTGTAAGACAAAGAATCGAACCTAGAAACCCTGGCGAGATTAGAGCTGCCTCCCAAGGACACTGATGTAAATTTTCATTCCCCAGCAAAATACAAGTTAAACTGAAATACTTTCAATACAGCTTAACTTTTTATGTCAATTAAATGTGTATTGTGAATTTTGAACAAACTTAACTTGATACAGCTAAACTTAACTTGGAACAGCCAATAGAATGCGAGCTCAATCCTATTGGTTGATTGGATCAGCCAATAGGATTGAACTTCAATCTGATTCAATCTGAGCCAATAGGCATTTTCCTACCTTAATTCCGATTGGCTGGAGGACCTCTTCTGCCCCAATCAGATGAAGACTTCTGCCCCTCTGGAGGACCACTTGTGCCCGGCTGGGTAAAGAAGGCTCAAGGTAGGGTGATCTTCAGGGGGTTAGTGTTAGGTTTTTTAAGGGGGGTTTTGGTGGGTTTTAGAGTAGGGTTGAGTGGTGGGTTGTAAATGTTGGGGGGTGGTATTGTATTTCTTTTTTTACAGGTAAAAGAGCTGATAACTTTGGGGCAATGCCCCGCAAAAGGCCCTTTTAAGGGCTATTTGTAATTTAGTATAGGGTAGGGAATTTTTTTTATTTATTTATTTTTTTTAATTTTATTAGGGGGATTAGATTAGGTGTAATTAGTTTAAAAATTTGTAATTTCTTTTTTATTTTCGGTAATTTAGTGGGGGGGTTTTCCGGAATTTAGTTTATTTAATTTAATTGTATTTAATTGTAGGTAGTTTAGGTAATTCATTTAATGATAGTGTAGTGTTAGGTGTAATTGTAACTTAGGTTAGGGTTTATTTTACAGGTATATTTGTATTTATTTTAGCTAGGTAGTTATTAAATAGTTAATAACTATTTAGGGCTAGATTTATTAAAGCCCTACGGCTGCAGGTTCTCACAAGAACTTGCTCGCCATAATTTATCAAGCAGCGGTCACCAGACCGCCGCTTCCCTAACCTCTTCGCCACCTCTAAGGTGGCGAAATTCAATCTCCTCGGTCTAGTCAGACCGAGAAGATTGACAGCTCCTGCCCGCGCTTGATTGGCTGTGCACGGGCAGGGGGCGGGATTGCACGCAAGCGCAAAATTGCGCTCGTGTGCAATGGCGAATACCTGCGGGCAATTTCACCCCACCACAGGCGAGCTGAGGCGTACAGGGGCGCGTATACACGCCCCTGTCCGCCTCAGCTTTAATAAATCTAGCCCTTAATAACTATTGTACCTAGTTAAAATAAATACAAAGTTGCCTGTAAAATAAAAATAAATCCTAAAATAGCTACAATGTAACTATTAGTTATTTTGTAGCTATATTATGGTTTATTTTATAGGTAAGTATTTAGTTTTTAAATAGGAATAATTTAGTTAATATTAGTAATTTAATTTAGATTTATTTAAATTATATTTAAATTAGGGGGGGTTAGGTTTAGGGTTAGACTTAGATTTAGGGGTTAATAACTTTATTATAGTGGCGGCGACGTTGGGGGCAGCAGATTAGGGGTTAATAAATATAATGTAGGTTGCGGCGGTGTCCGGAGTGGCAGATTAGGGGTTAATAGTATAATGTAGGGTTCGGCGATGTTGGGGGCAGTAGATTAGGGGTTCATAAGTATAATGTAGGTTGCGGCGGTGTCCGGAGTGGCAGATTAGGTGTTAATAAGTGTAAGATTAGGGGTGTTTTGACTCAGGGTTCATGTTAGGGTGTTAGGTGTAGACATATTTTTTATTTTCCCATAGGAAACAATGGGGCTGCATTAGAAGCTGGACTCTGCTTTTTTGCAGGTGTTAGTTTTTTTTTCAGCCAGCTCAGTCCCATTGTTTCCTATGGGGAAATCGTGCGCGAGCACGTTTAGCCAGCTCACCACTGACTTAAGCAACGCTGGTATCGAGGTGATATGTGGAGCTAAATTTTGCTCAATGCTCACTTTTCTGAGGCTAACGCAGCCATTACTAAAACTTGTAATACCAGCTTTACCGACAAAACTCGTAATCTAGCCATTAGGTTTTATTTCACAGGTAAGTATGTATTTAGTTTTAAATAGGTAGTTAGTTAATAATTTTAACTTGAATTAATTTAGCTCTATTTTAATTATGTTAAAGTTAGGGGGGTTAGGGTTACGTTAGGGTTAGGTTTAGGGGTTAATAGTTTAATTTAGGTTGTTGCGATGTGGGGGCTGGCGGTTTAGGGGTTAATAGATTTATTTAGTGGTAGTAATGTGGGAGGCCAGAGGTTTAGGGGTTAATAGCTTTATTTAGTTGTGGCAATGTCAGGGAGCGGCGGAATAGGGGTTAGTATATTTATTATAGTGTGGGGATGTTGGGGTGAGAGGGAATAGGGGTTAATAACTTTAATATAGTGGCAGCGATATCGGAAGCGGCAGATTAGGGGTTAATAGTTTTATTTCGGTGGCGATATCGGGGATGGCAGATTAGGGGTTAATAACATTATGTAGGTGGCTGTGATGTTGGGGCTGGTAGATTAGGGGTGTTTAGACGTGGGGTTTATGTTAGGATGTTAGGTTTAAACATAACTTTTTTTCCCCATAGATATCAATTGGGCTGCGTTATGGAGCTTTTCATTCCGCACTTTAGGTGTTAGGTTTTTTTCTGACACTTCTCCCCATTGATGTCTATGGGGAAAGCATGCACAAGCACGTCAAAACAGCACTTGTATTTTGTGCGATATGGAGCTTAAAAGCCCCGTTTTGCACGCACAAACCGGCTGTTTCAAAATTTGTAATGGCTGCTCTATAGAGGGTTAAATAACGCAACTCTTGTTGCGTTTGTTAAATTCCATATAGCGCGCATAACTTGTAATCTAGCTGTTAGTTAAATAGATCCCATCTGTCCTAGTGGAATAAGTCAATACAATTCCCACTAGGACCGATGGGATCTAAGGCTGCAGGCAGCAGAAATTCAGAAAATTCATGGGCAAGGTGTTAGTGTATGTGTGTATCCTAAGTCCTAGAAGTGTCAGTGTATGTGTGTATTCTCAGTCCTAGAAGTATCAGTGCATGTATATCCTCAGTCCCAGAGGTATCAGTGTATGTATATCCACAGTCCTAGAGGTTGTCAGTGTATGTGTGCATCCTCAGTCCTAGAGGTGTCAGTTTATGTGTGTATCCTCAGTCCTAGAGGTGTCAGTGTATATGTGCATCCTCAGTCCTAGAGGTGTCAGTTTATGTATGTATCCTCAGTCCTAGAGGTGTCAGTTTATGTGTGCATCCTCAGTCCTAGAGGTGTCAGTTTATGTGTGTATCCTCAGTCCTAGCGGTGTTAGTGTATGTGCGTATCCTCAGTCCTAGAGGTGTCAGTTTATGTGTGCATCCTCAGTCCTAGAGGTGTCAGACAGTTTATGTGTGTATCCTCAGTCCTAGAGGTGTCAGTTTATGTGTGTATCCTCAGTCCTAGAGGTGTCAGTTTATGTGTGCATCCTCAGTCCTAGAGGTGTCAGTTTATGTGTGTATCCTCAGTCCTAGAGGTGTCAGTGTATGTGTGCATCCTCAGTCCTAGAGGTGTCAGTGTATGTGTGCATCCTCAGTCCTAGAGGTGTCAGTGTATGTGTGCATCCTCAGTCCTAGAGGTGTCAGTGTATGTGTGTATCCTCAATCTTAGAGGTGTCAGTGTATGTGTGTATCCTCAGTCCTAGAGGTATCAGTGTATGTGTGTATCCTCAGTTCTAGAGGTATCCGTGTATGTGTGTATCCTCAGTCTTAGAGGTATCAGTGTATGTGTGTATCCTCAGTCCTAGAGGTATCAGTGTATGTGTGTATCCTCAGTTCTAGAGGTATCAGTTTATGTGTGTATCCTCAGTTCTAGAAGTATCAGTGTATGTGTGTATCCTCAGTCTTAGATGTGTCAGTGTATGTGTGTATTTTTCGTTCATGATTCAGATCATGCATACAATTAATTAGAAAATGTACAATTTACTTCTATTATTTAATTTGTTTCCTTCTCTTGTTATCCTTTGCTGAAAGGTTTATCTAGGAAAACTCAGGAGCAGCATAGAACCTAGGTTCTAGCTTCTGATTGGTGTCTGGCTGCATATATATATATCAATTATCATTGGTTAACCCATGTGTTCAGTTAGAAACCTGTAGTGCATTGCTGCTCCTTCAACAAATGATACAAATAGAGTCAATGATATTAGAAAAAAGAAGTAAACTGGAAAGAATTTTCAAATAATTGTCTGTTCTACCTAAATTACGAAAGAAAAATGTAGAGTTTCATGTCCCTTTAAGAAATACAATTGCAGTTGCTTTGTAATGAAGGATGAAAACTAATAGAGAATAAAAATTGGAATGTGTTACTTAAAGGGTAGGAAAGTTAAAATGAAACTTGAATGTTTGAGATGGAACAAGTAATTTTAAGACACTTTAAAATTTACTTCTATTTTCAAATGAGCTTTGTTTTCTTAGTATCGCATGTTGAAAACTAATACACATATCTTACACTAGTGAGACCTAGCTGCTGATTGGTGCCTACACACATTTGTCCCTTGTGATTGGCTAATTAGATGTGTTCAGCTAGCTGCCAGTACTGCAATGCAGTTCCTTCAGCAATGGATAACAAGAGAATGAAGCAAATTTGATAATGCAAGTAAACTGGAAAGTTGTTTAAAATTGTATGTTCTATCCAAGCCATGAAAGAAAATGTTGGGGTTTCCTGTCCCTTTAAGTTGTATTTTAGTAGATGAATGTTAATTTGTTTTACAACATTAAAGGAGCATTATACACAATTTTTTTCTTTCATGTTACAGATTTTTTTTTTATTGAACAACCTTACATTTTACTTCTGTTATCTATGATGCTTTTTTCTTTTGGTATCATTTGAAAAGCATACCTCGGTACCACAATAAGATCAGTAGGAACAACAATAAAAAAATAAAAATCATAATCCCTTAAAATAAACTACACATCATATGTGGATATAAAATATATTCCATGGGTAAACAATAAGACGTGTTTTGTAAATATTGTAAGGAATCTAACAGGGGAAATATTGCTACAGTCTATAACGGCTCTGAAAAAAAAGTATAAGCAAAGTCACCTTCATGTATGTTCCAAATAAATTTACCCTGTATATTTAAAGGGACAGTCTAGTTAAAATTAAACTTTCATGATTAAGATAGTGCATGCCCTCAAATTGCTTTTGAAAAGAAGACCTTATCAGATGAGCCTGGAGAGGAAATAAGGTATGCATAAATTTGGGGGCTAAAATCTTTCAAATCTTTAGTTTTTTTCACCTGTTGCTAAGATAATGTTACATAATTCTGCACTATGCTTTTTATGTTTACTATCCCTTTAATTTTAAATAAAGCTTGTAGTAGCTAGTGCTACTTCTACAAGCCAGCAGCAGCAGCACAACATATTTACTTAAATTAATATATATACAGTATATATTTTATAAGATCATTATTGGCCAAGAATTTGATTTACTAAATTGTTATTAAATAGCTTAAATTTGAATTTTGGGCAATAGGTTTGCAGAAAATACATCTAGGTGATATGTTCTATGGTCGTATTATTTTAATGCTTTTTTAGATTGTAATGCAGAGAAAAGATTTAAAATAAAATAAAACATTCATACATTTAGAACATTTTGTGTTTGCTAAGAAACATGGGAATAGCTTGAGACAACATTTAGTAAACAGGCTGTTCTTAATGAGAATAGGGACCATGGAGAGAATAAGAAACGCTAGAGTCATGAGGTCACCTATTTACTGCACTTTCTCATTAATGATTGTTGCCTGTGGCATGCAATCATATTAAAGTAGCTTTTGCTAAAAATAAAATCCTTCCAACCTAAATTTGCCAAAATGCAGTTATAGCAAGAATGTTTTAAATGATCAATTTAGATAAACAGCTTATTGTTAAATATTTACTAGCATAATTCCCAATTAAAGGGACAGCTACTGAAAATAAATGTATTTACTATTTTCATCTAAACAAAATAATTGTAGAGCTTTAACAACTTGTTTCATTGCAGCTTACTTTGCTAATGTCTGGTTTAAAAAGAACATGTAAAGCAAGTATTTATACACTTTTTTTTACATGAAAAAGGTTAAGCTATAGCAAGAAAAAATGCTTCCATGGAATCTAAGAGCATAAGGCCATATTACAAGTGTTATATTGTTAGTGTGTGGAGCATAAATACGATCCAGGGATTGCAGTGTTCTTTACACTCAAAGCCAAATTACAAGTGCTGCGCTGTTTAAGTGACCACAAAATCACTGTAATTTACTCTCTCCATATTTTCTATGGGCGATGTTGAGCAGCAGTCCGCTAGTATTACAAGTTGAAAACAAATGCGAGCGCTAAAACACAATCGCATTTACCACTCAAACTTTTTACACAACCTGATAAAGGTTGCATAATTATTTTGGCAAGAGGAAACAGTTGCACTAAACTATTCTATTAACCCCTAAACCACCACAGAACCCAACGCAAAGTAACCCACTACACTATTAACCCCTAAACCCCCACAACCCCCATCGCAAAGTAATCCACTACACTATTAACCCTTAAACCACCACAACCCCATTACAAAGTAACCCACTACACTATTAACCCTTAAACTGCCACACACCCCATTGCAAAGTTACCCACTACACTATTAACACCTAAACTGCCACACACCCCATCGCATAGTAATCCACTACACTATTAACCCCTAAACCACCACACCCCCATCGCAAAGTAACCCACTAACATCTAAACCCCCTAAGTTATCTTAAAACAGACTAACTTACCTGTAAAAAAACAACCTAACAATACCTTTAAAAAAAAATTAAACTTACCTGGAAAAGTAAAACACCTAACCTTACCTCTATTAGGCCTAGATTTAGAGTTGGGCGGTAGCCGTGAAAACCAGTGTTAGAGGCTCCTAATGCTGGTTTTTACCGCCCTCTGGTATTTGGAGTCAGTCAGGAAAGGGTCTAACGCTCACTTTCCAGCCGCGACTTTTCCATACCGCAGATCCCCTTACGTCAATTGCGTATCCTATCTTTTCAATGGGATCTTTCTAACGCCGGTATTTAGAGTCGTGGCTGAAGTGAGCATTAGAAATCTAACGACAAAACTCCAGCCGCAGAAAAAAGTCAGTAGTTAAGAGCTTTCTGGGCTAACGCCGGTTTAAAAAGCTCTTAACTACTGTGCTAACTACACCCATAAACTACCTATGCACCCCTAAACTGAGGTCCCCCCACATCGCCGCCACTCTATTAACATTTTTTAACCCCTAATCTGCCGTCCGCACGCCGCCGCAAGGTGGTTATACATATGTACCCCTAATCTGCTGCCCCTAACACCGCCGACCCCTATATTATATTTATTAACCCCTAATCTGCCCCCCTCAACGTAGCCTCCACCTGCCTACACGTATTAACCCCTAATCTGCCGACCGGACCGCGCCGCTATTATAATAAAGTTATTAACCCCTAATCCGCCTCACTCCCGCCTCAATAACCCTATAATAAATAGTATTAACCCCTAATCTGCCCTCCCTAACATCGCCGACACCTAACTTCAAGCATTAACCCCTAATCTGCCAACCGGAGCTCACCGCTATTCTAATAATTTTTTTAACCCCTAAAGCTAATTCTAACCCTAACCCTAACACCCCCCTAACTTAAATATAATTTAAATCTAACGAAATAAATTAACTATTATTAAATAAATTATTCCTATTTAAAGCTAAATACTTACCTGTAAAATAAACCCTAATATAGCTACAATATAAATTATAATTATATTGTAGCTATTTTAGGATTTATATTTATTTTACAGGTAACTTTGTAATTATTTTAACCAGGTACAATAGCTATTAAATAGTTAATAACTATTTAATAGTTACCTAGTTAAAATAATTACAACATTACCTGTAAAATAAATCCTAACCTAAGTTACAATTAAACCTAACACTACACTATCAATAAATTAATTAAATAAAATACCTCCAATTACCTACAATTAAACCTAACACTACACTATCAATAAATTAATTAAATACAAAACCTACGAATAAATACATTTAAATAAACTAACTAAAGTACAAAAAATAAAAAAGAACTAAGTTACAAAAAATAATTTTTTTTTTACAAACATAAGAAAAATATTACAACAATTTTAAACTAATTACACCTACTCTAAGCCCCCTAATAAAATAACAAAGCCCCCCAAAATAAAAAAATGCCCTACCATATTCTAAATTAAAAAAGTTCAAAGCTCTTTTAACTTACCAGCCCTTAAAAGGACCTTTTGTGGGGCATGCCCCAAAGAATTCAGCTCTTTTGCCTGTAAAAAAAACACATACAATACCCCCCCAACATTAAAACCCACCACCCACATACCCCTAATCTAACCCAAACCCCCCTTAAATAAACCTAACACTAAGCCCCTGAAGATCTTCCTACCTTATCTTCACCTCGCCGGGTATCACACCGATCCGTCCTGGCTCCGAAATCTTCATCCAAGCCCAAGCGGGGGCTGGTGATCCATAATCCGGCGGCTGAAAAGGTCCAGAAGAGGCTCCAAAGTCTTCATCCTATCCGGGAAGAAGAGGCGATCCGGACCGGCAACCATCTTGATCCAAGCGGCATCTTCTATCTTCATCCGATGAGGAACGGCTCCATCGTGAAGACCTCCAGCACGGATCAATCTTCTTCTTCCGACGTCCAACTGAAGAATGAAGGTTCCTTTAAGGGACGTCATCCAAGATGGCGTCCCTCAAATTCCGATTGGCTGATAGGATTCTATCAGCCAATCGGAATTAAAGTAGGAAAATTCTGATTGGCTGATGGAATCAGCCAATCAGAATCAAGTTCAATCCGATTGGCTGATCCGATCAGCCAATCAGATTGAGCTTGCATTCTATTGGCTGATCGGATCAGCCAATCGGATTGAACTTGATTCTGATTGGCTGATTCCATCAGCCATACAGAATTTTCCTACCTTAATTCCGATTGGCTGATAGAATCCTATCAGCCAATCGGAATTCGAGGGATGCCATCTTGGATGACGTCCCTTAAAGGAACCTTCATTCTTCAGTTGGACGTCGGAAGAAGATTGATCCGCGCTGGAGGTCTTCACGATGGAGCCGTTCCTCATCGGATGAAGATAGAAGATGCCGCTTGGATCAAGATGGTTCCCGGTCCGAATCGCCTCTTCTTCCCGGATAGGATGAAGACTTTGGAGCCTCTTCTGGACCTCTTCAGCCGCCGGATTATGGATCGCCAGCCCCCGCTTGGGCTTGGATGAAGATTTCGGAGCCAGGACGGATCGGTGTGATACCCGGCGAGGTGAAGATAAGGTAGGAAGATCTTCAGGGGCTTAGTGTTAGGTTTATTTAAGGGGGGCTTGTGTTAGATTAGGGGTATGTGGGTGGTGGGTTTTAATGTTGGGGGGGGGGTTATTGTATGTGTTTTTTTTACAGGCAAAAGAGCTGAATTCTTTGGGGCATGCCCCACAAAAGGTCCTTTTAAGGGCTGGTAAGGTAAAAGAGCTTTGAACTTTTTTAATTTAGAATAGGGTAGGGCATTTTTTTTATTTTGGGGGGCTTTGTTATTTTATTAGGGGGCTTAGAGTAGGTGTAATTAGTTTAAAATTGTAATATTTTTCTTATGTTTGTAAAAAAAAAATTATTTTTTGTAACTTAGTTCTTTTTTATTTTTTGTACTTTAGTTAGTTTATTTAAATGTATTTATTTGTAGGTATTGTATTTAATTAATTTATTGATAGTGTAGTGTTAGGTTTAATTGTAACTTAGGTTAGGATTTATTTTACAGGTAATTTTGTAATTATTTTAACTAGATAACTATTAAATAGTTATTAACTATTTAATAGCTATTGTACCTGGTTAAAATAATTACAAAGTTACCTGTAAAATAAATATAAATCCTAAAATAGCTACAATATAATTATAATTTATATTGTAGCTATATTAGGGTTTATTTTACAGGTAAGTATTTAGCTTTAAATAGGAATAATTTATTTAATAATAGTTAATTTATTTCGTTAGATTTAAATTATATTTAAGTTAGGGGGGGTGTTAGGGTTAGGGTTAGAATTAGCTTTAGGGGTTAAAAAATTTATTAGAATAGCGGTGAGCTCCAATCGGCAGATTAGGGTTTAATACTTGAAGTTAGGTGTCGGCAATGTTAGGGAGGGCAGATTAGGGGTTAATACTATTTATTATAGGGTTATTGAGGCGGGAGTGAGGCGGATTAGGGGTTAATAACTTTATTATAGTAGCGGTGCGGTCCGCTCGGCAGATTAGGGGTTAATAAGTGTAGGCAGGTGGAGGCGACGTTGAGGGGGGCAGATTAGGGGTTAATAAATATAATATATAGGGGTCGGCGGTGTTAGGGGCAGCAGATTAGGGGTACATAGCTATAATGTAGCTTGCCGTGGTGTACAGAGCGGCAGATTAAGGGTTAATAATAATATGCAGGGGTCAGCGATAGCGGGGGCGGCAGATTAGGGGTTAATAAGTGTAAGGTTAGGGGTGTTTAGACTCGGGGTACATGTTAGGGTGTTAGGTGCAGACATAGGAAGTGTTTCCCCATAGTAAACAATGGGGCTGCGTTAGGAGCTGAACGCTGCTTTTTTGCAGGTGTTAGGTTTTTTTTCAGCTCAAACAGCCCCATTGTTTTCTATGGGGGAATCGTGCAAGAGCACGTTTTTTAAGCTGGCCGCGTCCGTAAGCACCGCTGGTATCGAGAGTTGCAGTGGCGTTAAATTATGCTCTACGCTCCTTTTTTGGAGCCTAACGCAGCCATTCTGTGAACTCTAAATACCAGCGGTATTTAAAAGGTGCGGCCAGAAAAAAGCATGCGTAGCTAACGCACCCCTTTGGCCGCAAAACTCTAAATCTAGGAGTTAGGGTTTGCTGCATTCAGTTTCTCTGTGTTAAGTAAGTTTCTCAGTTTAAGCATAGAGTTAGTGAACCAAGGGAGTTTTTAAATTGCTGTGTAAGGGGTGCAGTTTAAAACTTATATTTAACTTTTTTTATTTAAGCTTGCTTTTAACTGATTCCTTTCCCCCCTATCTTCTTGTTAGGGGAGTGATTAGTTTCACCTGTGTGGGCCTATTTTATAAATTTAGTTTAGTACTCTGTGAGCCTTGCTCTGTGAGGGCTTGCTTCATTTAGTTTCTCTGTGTTAAAGGGATACTAAACCCACATTTTTTCTTTCATAATTCAAATAGAGCATGCAATTTTAAGCAACTTTCTAATTTACTCCTATTATCAAAATTTTTCAGCAAGCGCTACCCAGGTGTTGAACCAAAAATGGGCCAGCGCCTACCCTTACATTCTTGTTTTTTCAAATAAAGATAGCAAGAGAATGAAGAAAAATTGATAATAGGAGTAAATTAGAAAGTTGCTTAAAATTGCATGCTCTGTCTGAATCATGAAAGAAACAATTTGGGTTTAGTATCCCTTTACGTAAAGTTCTCTGTTTAAGTATAGAGTGAACCAAGAGAGTTAGATTTAACAAGGGACTGGAATAACCAAGGATGAATATAAATCTTTTATATTTTTAAGATAAACCTTTTAAGTAAGAATGTGTGAGAATCTCATTCAGTGTACAGCTTGCCATATGGAGCAGCCACTTTAGGGATCATATGTCTGGGGCAAGTGTGAGCATATTGTCTCTTTAGAAACTCATATTAGAGTTCTGGAGGAACAAATTGCAATGCTGTGAGATATTTAGACAATTATAAGGGAAATGGATATGACGGAGCAGGTTGTTCATAGTTCTAGCAGTGGGAATAGAGAGGATTCAGATGGGGAGGTTTTGGGAAGTAGCTGGGTCACAATTAGAAGGGGAAGTAATATAAGTGGAAGAGACACTCCAGATTTGCCAGATTGAGTAAAGATGTTGGGGATATCAGTTCAGGGGTGGCAATGTCAGAGAGGGTTGTTCTGCCTAGTATAGTAAACAGTCCTTCAATCATGGGAGAGGAGCATACTACAGTGAGCAGTCCTTCAGTCATGGAAGTGGTGCATGCTATAGTGAACAGTTTTTCAGTCATGGGAGAGGGGCATACAAGTCTGGGCCTGGGCAGATGGTTTTAGGAGACACTATTATTAGGAAGATTGATAGGGTAATTTGTCATCCAGACCCCTAAAATATAACAGGTTGCTCTTTTTCAGGGGCTCATGTTAGGCATATGGTAGAGCGTATTGATAGATTGTTAGAGGGATATGGGTCTGATCCTGCAGTCATGGTGCATATTGACACTAATAAAGGAATCGGTGGGAGATGAAATGTCCTATAAAATGACTTCAGGGAGTTAGGTAGAAAGATTAAAGCAATGACCTTCAAGGTAATATTTTTGGAGATATTACCAGTGCCATGGTCTAACCCAGTAAGGCAGAAGGAGCTAAGGTCAGCTCATTCTTGGTTAAAAACATGGTGTAAAAATGAGGAGTTTGACTTTTTAGAGCACTGGGCTGACTTTTCACTTTGTTACAATTTTAACAGTAAAGATGGATTGCATTTGAATTACACAGGTGTGTTGGGGGAGAGGATGGTAGCCCGCTTAGAGAATCTTTGGTGATGACTAGTGGCATGTAGTATGCTGTTTGTGGCTGTCGGTTTCCTATATGCTTCTGTCATTAATTGATTATCTAATTTATGGATTGTTAGGTCTAAGAATGCCACCTTTTCCTTACTTATATTGTAGGTTAAAAAAAGCCCAAGTGGATTGGCATTAAGTATGCTGAAAAAATCCTCCAGTAATTCTACTGGTCCCTCCCTTACGAATAGAATATCATCTATATACCTAGACCAGTGGAAGATATATTGAGTGTGGTTCCTCAAAGAATCGTGAAATACCACCATTTCCTCCCACCAGCCTAGGTATATGTTTGCATATGTGGGGGCACAGGATGTGCCCATAGCAGTGCCACAAATTTGCAGGAAAAATTTGTCGTCAAAGACAAAATAGTTGTGGGTAAGGAAGAATTTCAGGAGTTTTACAATAAACTCTTTAATTTCCACATCTAATTCATTGTCTTTTTCCAAAAAATGAGCGATTGCTTTAATTCCCCATTCTGTCTGTATACTGGTTTATAGTGACTCTACGTCACAGGTGACAAGTATGGAATTTTGGTTGATATGAATATTCTGAATCTTGTTTAAAATATGCCATGTATTTCTTGGGTATGAGGGAAGGGCTTCCACTATATTTCTTAATCTAGCATCAACTTACAGTATTTACTAGCTTTTTCTGAAAGGGACCCGATCCCTAAGACGATCAGTCTTCCTGGAGGACAAGAAATATTTTTATGTATCTTTGGTAAGAGATATAAAGTGGCTACCCTAGGAATATTCACTGTAAGAAATGTATGTTCTTTTTTGTCAATCAAATTATTAGAAAGAGATCAGTTTGTTGTAATTCTCAAGAAAGCATTCTGTCGGGTTCCCCAACAGTCTTTTATAATTCTTTGGGTTATTCAGTTGTTTATGGGCCAAATCACTATATTCCCCCCTTTATCGCTATTTTTTATTTGTATATCTGACCAGTTGGACAATTCATTAATTACCTCTGTTTCTGACTTTTTCAAATTTGCCTCTGTGCTTAGTTTAGGCTCATGCATTGTTAGTATATCATTGCAGACTAAATTTAGGAATGTTACAGACTGGGGTGATATGTTGCTGGGGGGGATAAATTGTGATTTCGATTTAAGAATTGTTCGCCAACTGTTGCTGGTGGATTTTTTCTCACCATCATCAGAGTTTCCTAATAGGGTGATTAAATCACTCAATGCTGACAGCAGTTGGAGATAGAGTGTTGGGGTCCTCCGTATTGGAGAAATACTTTTTCAGTAATACTTTTCTTACAAACAAATGTGTATCTTTAATTGCTTCAAATTTGTCTATTTGCTTGTTGGTACAAAAGATAATCCTCTTTGGAGTGCAGACATGTGTAAAGGTGTCAGGATTTTATCAGACAAGTTGATAATGTTAAAATTAGTAGGCCCTATATTGGGGTCTTTTAATTCTTTTTGTGGGATTGATTCCTGTAGTTGTGGGGTTGATTTATCTGGCTGAACTGTACCTGTCACCTTGTACAAGGTTGTATTCCTTCTTCCCCTCCTAGTCCTACTCCTAAAGGGGTACTGTCTAGACTGATATGTGGTTTCGTCTTCTTACTGAGTATAGGCTTAGGTGTTTTTTTTACCATCAGAGAGTTCAGCATCAGTGGTGTCATATTCCTTTTCAGAACAGTCTGTGTAATTGTTAATGCTATGGCTCCAAGAATAAAACTTACCTTGGGCATAGTCTGTCAAGTCCCTGTCAATCTTTCTCTCTTTTTTGTCTGCAATAAACTTTGCAAATTTTTCCACTTCACTTCTAGTTTTGTTATATGATTTTTGAAAGTCATCCCTAGACTCATATTGTTTCAGTTCCTCACTGATCTTGGTGATTTCATCAGTCACCCCTTTAAGTTTATCATTCTCGTGTTCTACAAGGTATACTATTAGCTTTAAGGAGTATTCAGTGAGCGCTCCCTCCCATTTAATTTTTAGTTCAAGTTTCAAATCACAAAATGATGGGAACATTTTCAGGCGTAAGAATCAGTATAACGCTATTTTTTGTGGTAAAAGTCATACATGCCTATGTTTCACTGTCTTTTATTTGTTTTTTCCTGATTCTCTCAAGATCTTTTAATGGTTTTAACCATTCCCCTAAATTATCCACTTTCATAGTGTTTTTATTTCTTAACTCAGAAGTTAAATTTATAATGTCGTCTGACCATTTTTGCATTTTTGCACCCAAGTAAAAGGTAGTCATTATGATTGAAACTGTGCTCTAGTAACTAAAGAAACAGAGAAGCTGCAATGCTACTTACAAGGTTATACAAATGTAAACAATGTTAAATTACTGGCACTAGTCTAAGTAAAAGATAGGAAATAATGGACTGGAGGATACAATAAAGTCCGGTGCTACCCCCCAAATTTATAACATTAGAATTGAGATTAGGGAAGAACCATAGTGGGGGTTTAGACTAAGCACTCTTTCCTACATAAGAGTCAATGTTAAAAGTCACATACTTTATAAGTTCAATTTTAAAATAGAATTAGGAGTATATTAACTCCTCATATGGTATCATAAACAGCCAAATTAGTTAAACTAATATGTAAAATCACCCCCCTGTTTCCTGGCCAATATTTGCAGCCATCAGCATCAGGTGACAGGGGTGATAAACATATAAATGTGGACTAAAAAGTGCAATAATCTGCACAAGCAGCACAAACGCGTTTCGGCTGTCTTGGCGGCCTTTGTCAATGTGAATAGTTAGGCAAACCAAAGCCTGGGTGTCACTCCTTTATATACATTATGTGTATCTGATAACTAACCAATCAGATTGTTCCAATGAAGCATACGCCTCCTGGCTGGCAAATCCTCGCCTATTACGTTTCAAAACAGGGCTATACATTAGCCTTTCGCTAATTGGATATCGGTTTACAACGTATTCTCCAACAGGGCGGTATTGTCTATTTCTGTATACGTCGTCATGGATACAATATACACATATGTTCTTCCCTGGTCTGAGCTACGCAATGGTGCGGTAGTCCGCAACTACGAAGTCTCTGTCTTAAATAAAAGCCATGTACCCCGTGAAATTACATCACTTTCACACATTACATGCATTCATTGTGATATTGCTGATCCAACGGTTACCATCTTACATAGTGTAATAATTGCACCAGTCATGGGCGGTTTAAGAATGCCTGACATGAATAAGATCCATGAATAAATAAACATTTTAGCTTTACGGAACTCTGGTTTTCGGTATATATGTTATCGTTCTCATGAATTTTGGGCGACACACATCAATGGTAAATTAATACTTAGGTAATAGAACTACATTTGACCATACCAATAGAAATGCCCATATGAGGAATTAATATCAATTGCCACTGCAATCATATATCCTTCACATAATAAATAGCTGGACTCAATAGATATTAAAGACCTATATTAATAAGTTACCACTTGTAGGGACAGTTTCTAAGTTTTAGGTTAATTGGCTCATTGGGATACCCTGTGTGGTTGATCTTAATGCTATAATAAGGTCATAAGCTATATTATACCGGTCATAGGGATCATATTTTATGGTTAAATTTATAGCAGATGCATTGTATATGAGATTTGACTTTATATACTTAAACAAGGTTAAATTGTAAAACCCAAATACTATGTGGATATGTGTGTATATCCCCTCATAGTATAGTTGAACAATGTTAAGACAAATTATGGTTGGTCTGGATCATGGTGTATCCATCCCTGTATCATGTTACCTATTCAAAGATACAATTACTGCATTAACACTACAATACAGATTCCTCTACAATCTACACTTTTACAGATAGATCCAGTAATTATTTGCTTTATTCATTCCATTGGGCATGACAGTGTTAAGTTTGAAAATCCAATTATTCTCCTTTTGGAGCAGGATTTTATCACAGTCTCCACTTCTTATTCCTGACTTAGCCTGTTCTAGGCCCCAACATTTAAATGATGTTGGTTTTCCTGCATGATGTTTTAGAAAATGTCTTGCTACACTGGTTATTTGTTTACCTTTGTCACTGTCCTTTTGGGCATTACGGATGTTGCTTAAATGTTCCATCACCCTTGTACCCAATTTTCGGGTTGTCATACCTACATAGAGGCTGTCACACAAACAGGATAGACAGTATATAACATTTGTACTTTGACAGTTGATGTGTGTTTTTATTTTCCATTTCCTTTTGAATCTGTCTGTTATAACTTCTTGTTTATCCATGTATTGGCATATCTTGCAGTGTCCACACGGGACAGAACCTTTATATATAGGTGCTTTATTTGTGTTCCTATAGCAATTAGCTATTTTGCTGCCCAGGAAAAAAAACAAAAAACTTGATCTAAAAAAAAAATCAACCAAAAAAACACTAACACTGAACCCGGAAGATGGTACTCACCAAAGATGAATCATCTTTGTGGCGGTCCATTTTCTTATCTTCATCCCGTTGGTGATCTTCTAATCTTCATCCATCTTCTTATCTTCGATCCCTGACATGTGGTCACCGGCCGTTTACTGAATTTTGAATATGAAGTAACCACTATATAGGGATACCCGTGCATTCCTATTGGCTGATTTTCAATTTCAAATTCAAATCAGCAAATAGAATGAAAGCTTTTTCTATTTGCTGATTTGAATTTGAACAATGCCCACCAAAATGCCCTTTTCAGGTCAATTTTTAGAGATTTTTTTTTAGATGGAGTTTTTCTGGTGGGGTGAGGGGTTAATTGTAGAGATTTGTAGACTTTTTGTTTCAGAAAAATACCTGACACGTTAGGACAATATAGTTTTTTTTTTATTTTGCTGTGTTTTCTGTTAAGTAGGGTTTTAGAATAGGCATAACTCTATGAGTTGGCTTGGAGTACAGCATAAAGCCGAAACGCGTCAGCCATTACTTGCACATTGCTGGGGAGCTTGCCTGGTTTCCTGGTACCCCTCTACTGTTTGCTCAATGTGAACTTTTAATATGGATATAATAAAGCAAAATGTTTAATATACATGCTGTTTTGGTGCTCCGTATCCTCTTCATTTCCTCTCTATAACTCTATTTTTATTTTTGGTAATTTGTTTCTTGTTTTTTGTAATGGTAGTTTTTTTTCATAATGTTTTTTTTTTTTTTTAGTAATGTTAGATTATTTTTTTAAGCAATGTTAGGTTTGTTAGTTTTAAGGGACGGTTAAGTTGTTTTTTTTACAGGTAAGGTTAGTTTGTTTTAGTCTAACATATGTTAAATGATAGTGAGTTACTTTGCCATAGGGGTTGTGGTGATTTAGGGGTTAATAGTGTACTGGGTTACTTTGCGATGAGGGTTATGAAGGTTTAGGGGTTATTAGTATAGTGGGGACTTTGTGGTGGCTATGAGGCGGTTAAGGTGTTATAGAGTAAGGGGCTTATGGTGATTCAACTTAGCGCATGAGTTTGGTTGTTAGGTTTTTTCCCACTTTTCTCTCTCCTTTTATTATTATTATCAGGTATTTGTAGAGCACAATAGATTCCACAGCGCTATAAACATAGGCAGTATACAAGGTAACATTTATAGGGGGTTAAATGGGTAGAGGTCCCTGCCGAGAGTTGTACTGTTGTAATCGGCTCTTATGCGGGTAATCTACAAACAGCTGGGCTCATAGGTTTACATGCTAAAGGGTTCAAGGGGATAGCAGTGGGGTTAGGAAAGCTTTCAAAACTAGGCGAGAGTCTTGTGGAGCAAGGCAGAGAGTTCCACAAGATGGGAGCCAGTCTGGAGAAGTCTTGTAAATGGGACCTGGAGGCAAGACTAAGCCAATGAAGGGATTGGCAGAGAGGTGCAGCAGATGAAGAGCGATGTGTAAGGAAGATGAGCCTAGCAGAGGCATTCATTATGGATTGCAAAGGAGCTAGGCGGCAGCTAGAGAGACCAGAGAGGATAGAGTTGCAGTAATCAAGGCGGAAAGGATGAGAGAGTGGATTAGAATCTTAGTTGTGTCTTGTGAAAGGAAATGTCTAATTTTAGAGATGTTTTTAAGGTTGAAGCAGCAGGCTCCTTTGAAATCAATGGGAGAGTATGTTAACACGGTCGCAAAATTGTAACTTCTGCTCTTTTCAGCATTGGGTTTAGCTTGTGAGCGAAATAGACTTACTTTCGACTTGTAATACTCGTGCTACCTGAAACACGCACAAAAGTCAGAAGTCGAATGGAGCGGTAATAACTGCTTTACTGCTAGGCTGCTTACAAAACTGGCCTTAGAGGGAACATTGCCTTCAAAATATGATTACAGAATGACGGACAAAAAGATGATTGCAAAAACTGTAATGGTTTAATGAATACTGCCAATGATTTATCATCTAACAAATACCTTTGGTTCAGACTTTGAATAAAAGGGGCTTGTGAGCTTACTTGCTAATGGACATAAATGGGGAAAAATCTAAAACAAAAGGTGTGGCAATGAAGTGAAAATATATACACACACACATACACCCCCACATTTAGGGGTAGATTTACCAATGTCTGTCCGACATGATACGCTGTAGCGTATCATGTCCGACAGACATCGCTGAATTTATCACTGCACAAGCAGTTCTGGTGAACTGCTTGTGCAATGCTGCCCCCTGCAGATTCGGGCGAATCGGCCGCTAGCAGGGGGTGTCAATCAGCCTGCTCATAAAGGATTGGGCGGATTGAAGACCGCAGCTTTAGAGGCAGCGGACAAGTTATGGAGCAGCGGTATTTAGAAAAAACAACTTGCATTTTCCAATCAGTATGCTGCGATTAAATGGGAAAACAATTGTGGGTGTTTTTGTCAAACATTAATTTGGCTAAAATGTCAATTTCAGTTTTGCAAAAAACGCAGACAAATAACAACATAAACTTGCATACCATAACTAAGGTGATAATAATATGAATAATTTTGCCTTAATAAGGGAATCATGAGTCCTAAGAAATATAACAACCTAAAAAGGACACATCTATAATTTTGAACCAGTGATGAGTAACGTAAATGAAAGCATATTTTTATGTTAAAATAAATATAATACACACTACAAGCAATGAGAAAAATAATAATAATAAAAGCAATAATAGCAAATGCTAAATCAATTTACATAAATGTTACACAGTATTAGGAATGTCTCAACAATATTCAAAATAACTAATAGTAACGCTCTCCCACAAATGGGCAAGTTTGCCTGTTTGTGGGAGTGCAATAATTAACCAGCCATTCCAAGTAACTGGTTATAGTCAGCGCTTAAAAACTTAACTAGAGATCAAATCTCTGGTTCATTTTCTAAAACTGCGCCAAATGCCCTCAAAATAGAGGGCATTATAGATTTTTATTAGAAATGTTTTACCTTTTTAATAAATAATAAAAAAACTACACTAGGCAGTTTTAGGCCTTTAAAGTTGGTGGGAGTGTGGTAAAATAAAACAGCACTGAATAGTGCCTTTACATTGCTGTCTATGGGAACTGTGTGTTCTCATAGACTGCAGTGTAAATATATAAATATATATGTATATGCTTATATATATATATATATATATTTATGTCAAAAAACAATATATAAAATAAGTCCCAGATAAAATTGCTTGCAGATTCAAATGGTACCTCCAAAAAAAGAAAAACTGCAAATTGTGAAGTCCTGTAATGCACTGTGGCATAAGAAATAAAAGTATAATGTACTCAATACTAGATATAAAGGGGGATATGTATCAAGCTGTAAACAGCAAATATGTCGGAATTCCGCAGTGTAATTGTTGCGAGCTTGATCCAACCTAGTTATCAAAGCCTACAGACCAGCAAATGTTGACATTTGTGACGTAACATACGATCCGCTGGTCTCAATCAGACGCAGATCGATGCTTACATCATTACAGATGTTCTGAATACACATTCGGCTCTATCTGACACTTTTTCAAAGTTATCAAATTTCTAACAGGTACGCTCACGGCTATTCCGGCCCAGCGTACCTGGTTTTCAATCCGCCACCCTGGAGGCCGCGGATGCCATAGAAATCAATGGTAGTCTGAAAGCACCGATGCTGCCAGATATCCCATTGATTTCTATGGTTGAAAACAAGTTACGTTTACACCTAAAACCCTAACATAAACCCTGAGTCTGAACACCCCTAATCTGCCGACCCGACATTGCCACAACCTAAATAAAATGTATTAACCCCTATTCCGTTGCTCCCCACCACCGCCACCACTAAATAAACTTATTAACCCCTAAACCACTGGCCTCCTACATCACTACTACTAACTAAACATATTAACCCCTAAACCGTCAGCCCCCCACATCGCCATAAACAAAATTAAGCTATTAACCCTTAAACCTAACAACCCGCTAACTTTAAGTTAAAATTACAACATCCCTATCTTCATATAAATTTAAACTTGTAGAATTAAAAGAAACTAATTTTTTTTTTATTAATTAACCTACCCTAACTACTATACTAAATTAAATAAACTAAATTACATATTAAAAAACATAACCCTACTAAAATTATTTTAATCTACTATTAAACCTTATTATAAATTACTAAATTACAAAAAAAATCATTGCTAAGTTACAAAAAGTAAAAATACACTAAATTCCGAAAAAAAACACATTATCAAAAATAAAAAAGAAATGCACCTAATCTAATAGCCCTGTCAAAATAAAAAGCCCCCCCCCCCAAATAAAAAAACCCCTAGCCTACAATAAACTACCAATGGCCCTTTAAAAGTGCCTTTTGTCGTGCATTGCCCCAAATAAATCAGCTCTTTTTTACCTGTAAAAAAAAATACAAACACCCCCAATAGTAAAACCCACCACCCAACAAACCAACCCCCCCAAATAAAAAAACCTAAGCTCCCGATTGCCCTGAAAAGGGCATTTGTATGGGCATTGCCCTTAAAAGGGAATTTAGCTCTTTTACATGCCCAGACCATAATCTAAAAATAAAACCCACCCAAAAAAACCTTAAAAAAACCTAACACTAACCCCAACGATCCACTTACAGTTCTTGAAGTCCCGCATGAAGGATCCATCCATCCGGCGAAGTCATCATCCAGGCGGCAAGAAATCTTCATCCGGATGGCCTCTTCCATCTTCATTCAGCCAGAGAAGTCTTCATCCAGTCGGCAAGAAGTCTTCATCCAGATGACATCTTCTATCTTCACCCGTCCGGCGCGGAGCGGGTCCATCCTGAAGACATCTGGCATGGAGCATCCTCTTCATACGGTCGCCGCCTTAAACTGGAACTTCAATGCAAGTGACGTCATCCAAGATGGTGTCCCTTGCATTCCTATTGGCTGAAATATTTCAATCAGACAATAGGATTAGAGTTGCTAAAATCCTATTTGTTGTTCCAATCAGCCAATAGGATTTGAGCAGCTCTCATTATATTGGCTGTTCCAATCAGCCAGTTTATTTAAGGGTTTTTTGGGTGGGATTTATTTTGAGATTAGGGTCTGGGCATGTAAAAGAGCTAAATGCACTTTTAAGGGCAGTGCCCATACAAATGCCCTTTTCAGGGCAATGTGGAGTTTAGGGTATTTTAGATTTATTTTAGATTAGGTTTTTTATTTGGGGGGGTTGGCTGGTTGGGTGGTGGGGTTTACTGTTGGGGTGTTTGTATTTTTTTTTAAAGGTAAAAGAGCTAATTTCTTTGGGGCAATGCCACACAAAAGGCCCTTTTAAGGGTCATTGGTAGTTTATTGTAGGCTGGGGGGGTTTATTTTAGGGGGGCTTTTTTATTTTGATAGGGCTATTAGATTAGGTGTAATTCTTTTTTATTTTTGATAATGTGTTTTTTTTCTCTCGTAATTTAGTGTTTTTATTTTTTGTGACTTTTTTTGTAATTTAGTACTTGTAATAATGTTTAATAGTATTTTTAAATAATTTTAGTAGGGTTAGGTTTTTTTAATATGTAATTTAGTTTATTTAATTGCTAGTTTAATTTAATTGTAGTATAAGAGTTAGGGTAGGTTAATTAATAGTTTACAATTAGTTTCTTTTAATTCTACAGTAAGTTTAAATTTATTTGAAGATAGGGATGCTGTAATTTTAATTTAAAGTTAGTGGGTTTTTAGGTTTAGGGGTTAATAGCTTTATTTATTTATTGGCGATGTGGGGGGCTGATGATTTAGGGGTTAATAGGTTTAGTTAGTGGTAGTGATATGGGAGGCTAGAGGTTTAGGGGTTAATACATTTATTTAGGTTGCGGCGGGGTCGAGGAGCGGCGGGATAGGGGTTAATACATGTATTTATGTTGCGGCGGTGTCGGGAGGCGGCAGGATAGGGGTTAATAACTTTATTTATGTTGCGGCAGTGTCGGCGAGCGGCGGGATAGAGGTTAAACATTTTAGTATAGTGGTGGCGTTTAGTGACAGAGTATAAATAAAGTTGGTAAAAAGCCGAATAGACGCGAGATCGATGACTGTTAGCTAACAACAGTCCGATGCTCATCGCCCTGTACTTGGTGCGCATCTTTTTGACGGCTTTTTTATATAAATAAATAGAGCGTATTGAGATACGCAGCTGAGATGTTAGGCGATGTTAGGTGAGCGTATTGGTGCCGGCAAATACAACAAAGTTGAGGCTTTGATAAAAATCCAGCAAAGGCTCTTTGAGACTCCAAATGGAGACATAGAAGTGGAACTCAAACTGGATTGTGTTAAAACATATATATTTAAAAATGTTGCCCATCGCTGTGCTACTTACCCTCTTCACTGTGCGAGTTTCTGATGCCTTTTGTGATGGCATCAGAATGAGGCTCCCATAGGAGCCTATGGAAGTGCGCTCTCATGAGCCGCAATGCTTTCCCGCAATGTGAACACAAGCTCATGTACACATTGCAATTTACTTGTAATACCAGTGCACATTACAAATCGTGCCCTGGTATTACAAAGTGGAGCACTAATATCGCTTGCTCGCAAGTGATATTTAGTGCTCCACTTGTAATCTAGCCCAAAGTATTTCCCAGTGAAAAATGAAATTTCAAATGACCAACAACATAATTTATCCTCTTCTGATGAGGATCTATCTGATACAGAAGATCCTTCCTCAGACATTGACACTGACAAATCTACTTATTTATTTAAAATAGAGTATATGCGTTCTTTATTAAAAGAAGTGTTAATTATTTTGGATATTGAGGTAAAAAGTCCTATTGACGTTCAGTCTAATAAACATTTAAATGCTGTTTTTAAACCTCCTGTGGTTTCTCCAGGGGTTTTTTCCTATTCCTGAGGCTATTTCTGATATGATTTCTAGGGAATAGAATAAGCAAGGTACTTCTTTTATTCCTTCTTCAAGGTTTAAAAAATTGTATCCTTTACCAGCAAAATCTATAGAGTTTTGGGAAAAAATCCCCAAAGTTGATGGGGCTATTTCTACTCTTGCTAAACGTACCACTATTCTTATGGAAGATAGTACTTCCTTTTAAGGATCCATTAGAAAGGAAGCTTGAATCTTATCTAAAGAAAGCCTATTTATATTCAGCAAAGACCACGAGAGAGATATGAGGGCACCAAACACCCAAACAATAGTGCTGAAACAGCCCCGTATCAAATTACCACAGGGAATATTTCCTTATAGTATACCCAGAGTGGTTAGAACAGTCCCTTGGCGGTCATTGGTAAGTATGAACAATGCAAAACAGTGCAATAATATATGTGCGATACAGTCTCACCTCTATTGGGAGTTCAAGGGATATCCCTCGTAAAAGGTCGTCTGTCACATCTGTTCCAGCTTCAAACTATTTAGAGCACACTTGCTTTTTCATCAGCTGTTGCCGTATTTCATCCGGATCTTTTGCAGAGGCGCTGTGTGTTCACACCCACCAGGGGGCGTGTCCAAGTATCCACTGGGCGATCCTCCAACCGCATGGTTTTAAGCAGAAATAGCGGTTGATGTCATACCAGGATTCCACCAATCCGAGATGTTATTCAAGGCCGCACCTGGAGCACAGTTTGCTAATTTTGGTTTAACAAACTATTGTACACTTGGAGTTAATATTGCCTTTAACCCTTTTACCCAGAAATGAGAGTTTCTATTAATGGGTAGTTTGATAGGCAGATGATGGTTAGATACTCCAGAGGTGCTGGGGTAAGAACAGTTTTACAGTGATAAAACTAGTAACAGGTATGATCATATAGTCCAGAACCCCGGTGTCAGTGTATTGACAGTATTATAGCAATAGGAACAGAGAGCAGCAGTCAACTTTGGGGTATTGTTTAGGGCACAGTCTAAATGGTTCACAGTTAATATACGTGTATTCCCCAATAACACTTTAGTTAAAGAATGGTAATATGGAACCTGTTTTTAGCTGAGCGGAGATTCCTTTCACTGCGTGAGCAAGTCCGGTGGAGGTGAGAGAGGAACAAAGCAATCTGTTCTGCGTGTCGGTTAGTGCACTCGCTGCAGCCTTCCTGGTTGCGGCTTGTGGAACAAGCGTGTTACGTCACACGCCAGACTTTCAGAGTTTCAGACTAGCCAACCAGAGTAGAAGCAGGCGGAATCACTGCTGAATCAGTGGGGAGACTGTAGCGGCTTGAGAATGTAAGTAGGTAATTCTGTAAATTCATAGGGTAAAACAGAACAAGTTATTCCCGAAATACAAGTCGTAATGGTATCGACTGGAAACTGATGCAAAAGTACTTCAATAAACCAGCAAGGAACCATGGGAGGAAGCTGGTTTATATTGGCAACAAGAAAGTTGTTAATGAGATAAAAAGGTGGAATTTAGTAATTGGTTAGAAGTTAAGGTGGAATATGAGGATCATGACACTTCCCCCCCCCCAAAGGACCACCAAGACATCAAGGTGCCGGGCATTCAGGGTGGCGCCTGTGGAAGAGGGACACCAGACAAGGCGCTGAGAGGTTGGTAGCAGGCTCCCAGGAATCCTCAGAAGAGTCGAACCCTGCCCAATGGACAATTTATTGAAGTTGTCCATTGGAACGACGGGAGTCCACTATGGAATGCACCTCATACTCAGGATCAGGCAACGGGGACACTGTGGCAGGGAGAGGTTGGAGACGAGAATCATCACAAGGCTTGACAAGTGAGGTATGAAAAGTTGGGTGGATGCGGTAGGAGGCAGGGAGCTCCAAGGTGACAGTAACCGGGTTGCGGATGGCAATAATTGGAAAAGGCCCTACAAAAAGGTTGTTAAACTTCCTGCAAGGTGTAGGTATTTTGAGATTCCTGGTACTCAACCACACCTTGTCTCCTATTTTATAGACTGGATGCGGACAGTGGCGTAAATCATAGAAGCGCTTTTGAGATGCTTGTGCATGTTTGATGTTGTCTTGGACCACTCTGTATGTCTGTTTGATGCAGTTGACCATATCGTTAACCTGAGAACAAGGTGTGTGAGAGGATGACAACGGATGGAACCTGGGATGGAGACCAGAATTGATATAGAAAGGGGAAAAACCAGTTGAAGAATTTGTTGTATTATTGTAGGCAAATTCCGCTTGAGGCAGATATGTAGTCCAGGTTTCGTGTGCGTTTGAACAGAAACATCTCAAGTACTTTTCTAGCCATTGGTTAACCCTCTCACAAAGGCCATTAGTTTGTGGATGGTAGGAGGTGGTGAGGTGTTGTTGGATTGAGAGAGATAAACAGAGGAATCTCCAAAACTTAGAGGTGAATTGCGACCCCCTGTCGCTTAGGATGGAGGTTGGCAGGCCATGTAAGCGAACCACCTCTCTAATGAACATGTCTGCTGTTTGTTGTGCGGTAGGAAGGGAGTCAGTTGGTATGAAATGAGCCATACGTGAAAATAGGTCTACTACTACAAAGATGGCCATTTTCCCGTTGGATTTAGGGAGATCGACTATGAAGTCCATAGACAAGCTTTTCCATGGGTGGTCAGGAATGGATATATGTTGTAAGAGACCTAGAGGTAGCTGATGTGAGGGCTTGCAGGTCTGGCAAGTGGGACATGACTTGATGTAAGTTTTTACAGAAAGTCTCATGGAAGGCCACCAGAAATGTCTTTGTAGAAGATCTAAAGTCTTATGTACTCCCAAATGTCCAGCCAATGGGGAATCATGGGACAAAAGCAGTGCCTTATTACGGAGAGATGGAGGTATGTAGAATCTTGTGTGGTTGCAGAGAATTCCGTTATCATCTAGTGTAAGGGGATAGGAGTCTTTTGTTGTATCCAATTGTTGTTGGGATTTAAGCTCTACAAAATCTTTAGAGAGAAATCCTATAAAAGATGTTTTGGGAATTATGGTCGAACAGGGAGGAACAGAATGTGGCTTGGGTTCTTTGCGAGAAAGTGCGTCTGCCTTTCCGTTTCTTGATCCGGGCCGGTATGTGATGATGAAAGTGAACCGAGAAAAATAAAGGCTCCAACGGAGCTGGCAAGCAGAAAGAGTGCGGTTTGTCTGAAGGTATTGAAGGTTTTTGTGATCGGTATAAATCACAATAGGCTGTTCTGCTCCTTCTAGCAAGTGTCTCCACTGGTCGAATGATGTTTTAATGGCCAACAACTCTTTTTCCCCGATGGGGTAGTTCAACTCAGCAGGTGTTAAAAGCCTGGAGTAGTAACATACAGGATGTACGATGCCATTAGGTGTTGATCTCTGGGAGAGTACTGAACCTATAGCGTACTCAGACGCGTCCACTTCTAGAATGAACTGGGCTTTGCAATCCGGTATCTGAAGGATTGGTGAGGTAATAAACAGAGACTTGAGGTCATCAAAAGCTTTTTGGGACTGGGTGGTCCAGATAAAGGGTGATGTAGTTTTGGTAAGATTTGTTAATGGTTTAGTGATGGCTGCGAAGTTATGGATGAACCGCCTGTAAAAATTTGCAAAGCCTAGGAATCTTTGTACTTCTTTAGTGTTAGTAGGTGTGGGCCAAGAAGTGATTGCCTTGATTTTACTATCTTCCATCATAATTTTGCTTTGACTAATACGATAACCCAGGAAAGGCACCTCTTTTACGTGAAAAAGACATTTCTCTAACTTTACGTAGAGCCTATGTGATTGAAGCCTGGATAACACTTGCCTAACATGGGTGATATGTTCGGAAAGAGAAGAAGAGTAGATTAGAATATCGTCAAGATAGACCACCAGAAAAGTGTCAAGGATGTCCCTAAAGATATCGTTAAAGAAATTTTGGAATGTTGCCGGGGCGTTGCACAGACCGAATGGCATGACTGTATACTCAAAGAGACCATACCTGGTCCTAAATGCAGTCAGCCACTCGTCCCCGGCCCTTATTCTGACAAGGTTGTAAGCGCCCCTAAGATCTAGCTTGGTGAATATAGTAGCGCCACTCAACCTCTCAATCATTTCTGGGATGAGAGGTAGTGGGTACCTGTTCTTTTTAGTACGTTTATTCAATTCCCGATAATCGATTATCGGACGTAAAGACCCGTCCTTGTTCTTGACAAAAAATATGCCGGCGCCGGCAGGGGATGTGGAGGGTTGGATAAACCCCTTCTTTAAATTGTCACTTATATACGTTTTTAGATGTAGTAACTCAGGTCTGGAGAGAGGATAGATATGGCCATAGGGAATCGTTGCTCCGGGTAACAGGTCTATAGGGCAATCGTAGGACCTGTGAGGAGGTAATGCCTCGGCCTCTTTCTGATTAAACACTTCAGAGAAATCAAGATAAGGAGCAGGAATAGGAGAAGTAGTAGTAGAGAGCAAATGAGAATTTGGAAAACAAGTTGCTGAGCAGTAGTAGGAGGAAAAAGATAGTGTAAGGGAGTCCCAATGAACCGTGGGTTGATGTAGTTGAAGCCACGCAATACCCAGAACTATAGGATAGAGAGGGGACGAGATAATGTCAAAGGTAATGGTCTCAGTATGACCGGTTGATGTTGTGACTAGCAAAGGGATAGTTTGTTGTGAGACAGGACCAGAAGCTAGGTGTGTACCGTCAATAACTTTGAGAGGCAGTGGTGTGCTTTTCAACATAAATGGTATTTTATTAACAGAAACTAAACTTGAATCAATAAAGTTGGCACATGCTCCTGTGTCGATGATGGCATTACAGTTTATCGTGTGACGGTCCCACTGTAAAAATTAAAGGTGTAGTGAGATATGCTGTGGTAGTGTTTTTTGTGTGTAAGCACTGTTTGATAAGGTGTACCTTACCTAATTTCTGTTTAAGCAGTAATGGACATTCCTTAACGACATGGTCTGGTGATGCGCAGTACATGCACAAATTTAGCGAACGGCGTCTGGTCTTCTCTTGTGGGGTGAGGGGCCCACGCAAGAAACTAATATCCATAGGTTGCTCAGATGGTGGGCTGGTAGTAGGTGGTGTAGGGAGTATCCTGCACACAGGAGGAGCTTAAGGGCTTTTTCTTGTCTCCTCTCCCTAAGTCTACGGTCTATAGTTGTAGTGAGCATGTACAATTCTTCTAAACGATCTGGTATCCCAACTCTAGCAAGTTCATCCTTAATCTCTTCAGCTAGACCTAAACGATATTGGTTTTTCAAAGAGACCTCATTCCCGAGGGAATCTCTGGCCCAGATCCTAAAATGAGTAATATACTTCTCAACAGGGGTTTTCAACTGTTTCAAACCCCTAAGTTTGCCTTCAGCCGTTATTTGACGGTGAGGGTCATCATAAAGGGATGATAAAGCTTTAAGGAAAGCATCCAAAGAGTTCAGGATTGGATCCTGGGTTTCATAAAAAAAAAAGTCAGCCCAGGCCCTAGGTTCACCCCTAAGGTAAGAGAGGATAGTGAGAACCTTTGACCTGTCGGTCGTGTAGGTCCTGGGGCGTAGGTCAAACAGTAATAAGCAAGCATTCCTAAATTGGCGGAATAAGGAGCGATCCCTAGAGAACTTTTCAGGGTATGAAACTTGGGGTTCAGCCTGATGGTCATTCCCAGAATTCCTGTTAGACAACACTTCCCTTAAACAGGCTTTGAGGCTTTGGTTTTCAACCTGCAGTTCTCTAAAAGCCTGGGTAAGGTTGTCCAGCCTTTGGTTAAGGCTGTGTAGCTGAGGAGTTACATCAGAGGGCTCCATATTCTCTTTTTAAGGGCTGGTTTATTATGTAGCGGTCAGCAACTAGGAGCTGTTGGACTAACACTTGTGTGTAAAATGTTATGTTGTTACAAGTTAAGGAGCACAGTTTGCTAATTTTGGTTTAACAAACTATTGTACACTTGGAGTTAATATTGCCTTTAACCCTTTTACCCAGAAATGAGAGTTTCTATTAATGGGTAGTTTGATAGGCAGATGATGGTTAGATACTCCAGAGGTGCTGGGGTAAGAACAGTTTTACAGTGATAAAACTAGTAACAGGTATGATCATATAGTCCAGAACCCCGGTGTCAGTGTATTGACAGTATTATAGCAATAGGAACAGAGAGCAGCAGTCAACTTTGGGGTATTGTTTAGGGCACAGTCTAAATGGTTCACAGTTAATATACGTGTATTCCCCAATAACACTTTAGTTAAAGAATGGTAATATGGAACCTGTTTTTAGCTGAGCGGAGATTCCTTTCACTGCGTGAGCAAGTCCGGTGGAGGTGAGAGAGGAACGCAGCAATCTGTTCTGCGTGTCGGTTAGTGCGCTCGCTGCAGGCTTCCTGTTTGCGGCTTGTGGAACAAGCTTGTTACGTCACACGCCAGACTTTCAGAGTATCAGTCTAGCCAACCAGAGTAGAAGCAGGTGGAATCACTGCTGAATCAGTGGGGAGACTGTAGCGGCTTGAGAATGTAAGTAGGTAATTCTGTAAATTAGTAGGGTAAAACAGAACAAGTTATTCCCGAAATACAAGTAGTAAAGGTATCGACTGGAAACTGATGCAATAGTACTTCAATAAACCAGCAAGGAACCATGGGAGGAAGCTGGTTTATATTGGCAACAAGAAAGTTGTTAATGAGATAAAAAGGTGGAATTTAGTAATTGGTTAGAAGTTAAGGTGGAATATGAGGATCATGACAGCTTTATATACATAATTGGAACATCACCATTGGATAAAATTGACATGTCATTAAAAACAACAACACGCCCAGAGTACATTTAACCCCTTTATGTTCAGTGGGTGAAAGCGGACCACTTTTTGTAATTATTCAAAAAGTATATAAATAAACAAACAAACAATGATGCATGTTATTTTACAAATACACATATATATATATGCAATAAATTGAACAATGCAAGTTTAGTTAATGTGTATGCAAACAAACACCATACATTATATAGATTAGGAATAGGCTCATAATATAGAGGATGTAGACCATGTATAACTTCCTATATACATAGATTATATTTATCAGATAACACTGGAAGTAAGAAGCGAAAACAGTCTTAATCAATATACATTCTTCATGCTGTTTGTATGTCGAGTATAAATATTCTACTGCATTACCTAGGTAATAATAGGACTACAAATGAATAGAGTGCTATATATGCTTACAAATATATGAATACTCAAGTATCCAGACCTATTCAGAATTGAGGGAATAAACTCTATGTTATTATATGTAGCCAAAGGCAGCAATCATATCTCTAAAATAAGATCTAAAATGATATGAATATATTTGTAGACAGAAGCAGTAATCTAGTTCGTATATCACACTTACCCACCATCAATGGATGAGATGGTGATAAAGAATAGTTAGTGGATTGTCACTATATAAAAAAATAGGGAAACTAAATATTAATACAAACCCCAGAGCAAAGAGGGGGAGAAGAGTGAAGCAAGGGATGAGTGAGGGTGGGAATTTGAAGGAGAAGGGAGAGAGAGTTGGAAGTCATGGATATAGTTATATATGTATATTGAAGGTGGTCTAATGGACCAGAGACCTTGTGGTTTAATGGATCATTCCCAATAGTTTATAAGATCGAACTCCGAGTTCAATCCTCTTGGTATCCTGGCATTCATCTTGAAGATCCATAGCATCTCTCTCTTAGATAATGCTACTTCTCGATCTCCCCCACATTTGGGTCTCAATACCATATCTATGGGTTGCCAAGAGAAACAGGTTAATTTCTTTTTATGGATTTCAGCATATATTGCATATATATATATGTGTATTTGTAAAATAACATGCATCATTGTTTGTTTGTTTATTTATATACTTTTTGAATAATTACAAAAAGTGGTCCGCTTTCACCCACTGAACATAAAGGGGTTAAATGTACTCTGGGCGTGTTGTTGTTTTTAATGACATGTCAATTTTATCCAATGGTGATGTTCCAATTATGTATATAAAGCACACCTGTGGCTGGCACCAGTATGCTATGACTACGGCTTTGCCGAAACGCGTAAGCCTGCCAGCCAGAGGTATCCCATCTCTATTTGTTCTACTATGACTGTATGTCCTATTTTAAATAACCAATAAAGGTTATGTTTTATACATTTCACTAGCGCTCCAGTTTACTTTTTGCTTTGGTGGACTATTTATATTCAGGTCATCTTCTCAGACCTGCAATTTCTTTGGCTGATGTTGCGGCTGTATCAACCATCTGGTTGGAGAATTTAGCACAACAGGTATTGGATTCTGACTTATCTAGCATTATTCGCCTATTACAATATGCTAATCATTTTATTGTGATGCAATTTTTTATTTTATAAAAATTGATGTTAGATCCATGTTCTTAGCTATTTTAGCTAGAAGAGCTTTGTGGCTTAAATCTTGGAATGCTGATATGACATCTAAATCTAGATTACTATCTCTTTCTTTCCAAGGTAATAATTATTTGGTTCTCAGTTGGATTCTATTATTTCAACTGTCACTGTGGAAAGGGAGTTTTTCTGCCTCAGGATTAAAAACCTAAGGGTAAATATAAGGCTTCTAACCATTTTCGTTCCTTTCGTCAGAATAAGGAACAAAAACTCAATCTTCCCCCCAAGGAGTCTGCTTCCAATTGGAAGCCTTCCTCAAATTGGAATAAATCCAAGCCATTTAGGAAACCAAAGTCAGCCCCTAAGTCCGCATGAAGGTGCGGTCCTCATTCCAGCTCAGCTGGTAGGGGGCAGATTAAGGTTTTTCAAATATATTTGGATAAAATCTGTCCAAAATTAATGGATTCAGAGCATTGTCTCTCAAGGGTATCAAATAGGATTCAGAGTAAGATCTCCTGTGAGAAGATTTTTTCTCTCACGTATCCCAGTAAATCCAGTAAAAGCTCAGGCTTTCCTGAAGTGTGTTTCAAACCTGGAGTCTTCAGGGGTAATCATGCCAGTTCCTCCTCAGGAACAAGGTTTGGGGTTTTATTCAAATCTATTCATTGTACCAAAGAAGGAAAATGTATTCAGATCAGTTCTGGATCTGAAAAATTTTGAATCGTTATGTAAGAGTACCAACTTTCAAGATGGTGACTATAAGGACTATTCTGCTTTTTGTTCAGCAAGGACATTATATGTCCACAATAGACTTGCAGGATGCATACCTTTATATTCCGATTCATCCAGAACATTATCAGTTTCTGAGATTCTCTTTTCTAAACAAGCATTACCAATTTGTTGCTCTTCCATTTGGCCACAGCTCCAATAATCTTTCCAAAGGTTCTGGGTGCCCTACTCTCTGTAATCAGAGAACAGGGTATTGTGGTGTTTCCTTATTTGGATGATATCTTGGTACTAGCTCAGTCTTTGCATACTGCAGAATCTCACACAAATCAACTAGTGTTGTTTCTTTGGAAACATGGTTGGAGGATCAATTTACCAAAAGTTTCTTGATTCCTCAGACAAGGGTCACCTTTTTTAGGCTTCCAGATAGATTCAGTTTCCATGACTCTGTCTCTAACAGACAAGTGACGTTTAAAATTGGTTGCAGCATGCCGCCACCTTCAGTCTCAGTCATTCCCTTCAGTGGCTATGTGCATGGAAGTTTTAGGTCTCATGACTGCAGCATCGGACGTGATCCCCTTTGCTCGTTTTCACATGAGACCTCTACAGCTTTGTATGCTGAATCAATGTACAACACTCTCTGACATGGTGGATAGATCACCATCATTTATTTCAAGGGTCTTCTTTTGCTTGGCCAAACTTGACTGTGATCACAACAGATGCAAGTCTTTCAGGTTGGGGAGCTGTTTTGGGATCTCTGACAGCACAAGGGGTCTGGAAATCTCAAGAGGCGAGATTACCAATAAATATTTTAGAACTTGCAATTCTCAGAGCTCTTCAGTTTTGGCCTCTGCTAAAGAGAGAACCGTTCATTTGTTTTCAGACAGACAATATCACAATAGTGGCATATGTCAATCATCAGGGTGGGACTCACAGTCCCCAAGCTATGGAAAAAGTATCTCGGATACTTGTTTGGGCAGAATCTAGCTCTTGTCTAACCTCTGCGGTGCTTATCCCAGGTGTAGACAATTGTGAGGCGGATTAACTCAGCTGCCAGACTTTACATCCAGAGGAGTGGTCTCTCCATCCAGATGTGTTTTCTTAGATTGTTCAGTTGTTGGGTCTTCCAGAGATAGATCTCATGGCCTCTCATCTAAACAAGAAACTTCCCAGATACCTGTCCAGGTCCAGGGATGTTCAGGCAGAAGCAGGGGATGCACTGACACTTCTTTGGTGTTATCATCCTGCTTACATTTTCCTGCCTCTAGTTCTCCTTCCAAGAGTAATCTCCAAAATCATCATGGAACAATCATTTGTGTTGCTGGTGGCTCTAGCATGGCCACACAGGTTTTGGTATGCGGATCTGGTTTGGATGTCCAGTTGCCCGCTTTGGCCACTTCCATTCGGCCAGACCTACTATCTCAAGGTCCGTTTGTCCATCAGGATCTCAAATCATTAAACTTGAAGGTATGGAAATTGAACGCTTAGTACTAAGTCATAGAGGTTTCTCTGACTCAGTGTTTAATACTATGTTACAAGCTCGTAAATCTGTTTCTAGAAAGATTTATTATAGAGTTTGGAAGACTTACATTTCATGGTGTTCTTCTCATAAATTCTCCTGGCATTCTTTTAGAATACCTAGAATTTTACAGTTTCTTCAGGACGGTTTGGATAAGGGTTTGTCTGCAAGTTCCTTGAAAGGACAAATCTCTGCTATTTCTGTTTTATTTCACAGAAAGATTGCTATACTTCCTGATATTCACTGTTTTGTACAGGCTTTAGTTCGTATTAAGCCTGCATTAAATCAATTTCTCCTCCTTGGAGTCTTAATTTGGTTCTGAAGGCTTTACAGGCTCCTCCATTTGGACATTAAACTACTTTCTTGGAAAGTGTGGTTCCTTTTGGCTATCTCTTCTGCTAGAAGAGTTTCTGAGCTATCTGCTCTTTCTTGTGAGTCTCCTTTTCTGATTTTTCATCAGTATAAGACAGTTTTGCGGACTTCTTTTCAATTTTTACCTAAGGTTGTGAATTCTTACAACATTAGTAGAGAAATTGTTGTCCCTTCCTTATGTCCTAATCCTAAGAATTCTTTGGAGAGATCCTTTCATTCTTTGGATGTGGTAAGAGCTTTGAAATATTATGTGGAAGCTACTAAAGATTTCAGGAAGACTTCCAGTCTATTTGTTTTATTTTCTGGTCCTAGGAAAGGTCAGAAGGCTTCTGCTATTTCCTTGGCTTCTTGGTTGAAACTTTTGATTCATCAAGCTTATTTGGAGTCGGGTCAGGCCCCGCCTCAGAGAATTACAGCTCATTCTACTAGATCAGTCTCCACTTCGTGGGCTTTTAAGAATGAAGCTTCAGTTGATCAGATTTGCAAAGCGGCGACTTGGTCCTCTTTGCATACATTTACTAAATTCTACCGTTTTTATGTATTTGCTTCTTCAGAAGCAGTTTTTGGTAGAAAAGTTCTTCTGGCAGCTGTTTCAGTTTGATTCTTCGGCTTTTGTTTTACGTTTTTTCTTTCAAAAATGAAATAAACTTATTTTTTTTTGGGTTGTGGATTAATTTTTTCAGCGGAATATGGCTGTTTTTATTTTTATTCCCTCCCTCTCTAGTGACTCTTGAGTGGAAGACTCCACATCTTGGGTATTGATATCCCATATGTCACTAGCTCATGGACTCTTGCCAATTACATGAAAGAAAACAAAATTTATGTAAGAACTTACCTGATAAATTAATTTCTTTCATATTGGCAAGAGTCCATGAGGCCCACCCTTTTTATGGTGGTTATGATTTTTTGTATAAAGCACAATTATTTCCAAATTTCCTTTGTTGATGCTTTCTACTCCTTTCTTTATCACCCCACTGCTTGGCTATTCGTTAAACTGAATTGTGGGTGTGGTGAGGGGTGTATTTATAGGCATTTTGAGGTTTGGGAAACTTTGCCCCTCCTGGTAGGATTGTATATCCCATATGTCACTAGCTCATGGACTCTTGCCAATATGAAAGAAATTAATTTATCAGGTAAGTTCTTACATAAATTATGTTTTTTTGATATTTCAAAAACGTTTTAAGAAAATAAAAGACAAACATATTAAGTGACCAACCACCAGGTACCATTATTATTCAGTAACCAACGCATAGCATACCATAACTACATAATAGAGGTATGAATATGAGGCCTCCATGTAACTCGAGCTGTGCCTTCATATTCATTATCTAAATAGGATATAGTCCATATAATGCATTGATGATGTTCACGTTAGCTGGTTAGACATTATTTCACCACTTGTGTTTATGATGTTTAAACCAGAATTATAAACCATAATGCAAGATCTTATTAACCATATTACAAAACCTTCATGTATGATGATATAGGGAATGATAGATTATTGATTACTAAATGTTACACCAAATAGCCATAGATAACCCTCCTCAATTTAAAAGGTGAACTTTATAAGGTGATTCGAAAACAGGTAAATAATACATTTCTCAGTTCTTGTTCTTTGTGAATATTAACACCTGGACCCTTCATCCCATGATAGCTCTATTCATATAAAAGGACATGATTGGAATTCAAAATTAAACTTTCAATATTTACTTCCAAATGTACATCATTATCTATGTATCCATAGTGGAAATGTAGCACTTTTCAATTGGAGCATATCTAAATAGTCTAAGAAGCATGCATATGTCTTTGACACTATACTATAACATTGTTCCAAATACAGCTGCCATATAGTAACTGGTTCTAAGCCAATCTAGATATGTTCTCATGGATAGGTGCTATATTTCAACAAGGATACCAAGATAATTTATCAAAGCATCAAGCTCAGTGCATTCGCCAGCTTCAATACTCTCGCCAGACATCACTGATGCAGATCTGAATACGATACCCATATTTATCAAAAAAGTTGTCAAAAACACGTGCATCAAGTATGGTGCGAAGAGCATCGGACAGTTGTTAACTAACAGTCATCAATGTTGCAGTTATTCAGGTTTTCCCAACTTTATTTATACCATTTCATTACTGTCCATGAACAAGCACATTTCTCTAAAGCTAATCTTTTATTTTTCAACTGTTAATGTCCAAGAACTAGCTACATTTATGCATCAACAACCAATATCTCATAGAAAGTTATTTTTATATTTATTTGTTATACAAAAAAATCTGTTATATGATACTTTCACATAAATTAATGTGTATTTGTATTTCTAGAACTCATGATATGCTTTAATCTCATATTTTTTTTTTTTTAAAAATGATTATTAATGCTAGAATTTGTACATATATCTTTGCACATACTTGTATGTATATATATATATATATATATATATATATATATATATATACTGTATGTGTGTGTTATGTCAGAAATCATATGCAAACATACAGTATTTACATGTCCCTAAATTCCTTTTTTTGTTCTAAACAATGTTGTCTTTCATATCTCAGTGTTTATTTATACCACTATATGTATATAGTGTAAATGTAATATTATTTTGAGCAGGAATAATTGCAAATATAACATGTAATCAGGGTGTCATATGTATTTATTTGCAATCAATGGATATTTTAAGAGCAGGGCCAGTTTTCTCTTTGTATCTGTGTAACCCCTCCTGATTGCAATCTAGTTTTAAAAACCACTAGATATGTGCATGATCGAAAAATTTGTTTCGGTTTGGTTCAAATCAATTCGGAGTTTTTCGAATTTAGTTTCGGATCGATTCGAATTCGGAAAACTTTGAATTAATTCATTTTGGATTCATTCGGATTTGAAAAAATTCGGCTGGATTCGGTTCTATTCGGTTCGGTTCGGAAATTCGGAATTTCGGTATGTGTGCTTTGTATTATACTAGTATTATGTACTGTATATTAGGTGTAACCCATAGCAGAGTGATATAACCTAATATACTGTACAATACTAGTGTAATCCATGGCCATCCGAATTTACCGAATAAATCTGAACTAATTCCGAATCTCTGAATTTGCTGAATTTTCCGAATTTCCGAATCGATCCGAAATGAATTGCACATATCTAAAAACCACCCTTTCACAGGTGTTATAAAATGGGCTAGCATATAAGATTACATTTTCTACTGAAAATTAAATTCAAGAGAAGAAAGAAATACACTGAAAATAGCATGACATTAAAGAGGTGATTTTAATTTCTGCTGTATCTGAATCATGACAGTTTAATGCTAGGTGGGCTATCCCTTTGAGCTATTAGTTTAAGATTATATTGAATCAAACATCAATTCGAATTTTAAAATCCTTGTCTAAAAAATTACACTGTGTGCCCTAATGTCAGCATCAGTGTTTATCTTTAATGCTAAATTCACATATACATACTTTCAAAGTATAATACACAATGTAAAAAACTGCACTTTTTCTGATGAGTCATCAATGATACAAGTATGGAGCATTTTGATTTGTTAGTGTTAGTTTAAAATGTATATTTGAATCAGATTGGCTGATGTAATAAATCATGCGATTATGCATTTTCCAATCAAAAGTGGATGAAAAAATCACTAGTGTGTGGGTTGTTTAGGAGTTTGCGTCATAATTGGTGCGAAAAGTGTTGAGTCAAAATTGGTGCGAAGTGGAGAGTAGAACTTGTATTACATGGCTTAAACATGGTGCACATAGATTTTTCACAAAAAATAAAAAGGAAGTTAGCTATATTATGTTGTGTATTTCATTTTTATCTCTATATCTATTAGTGCGACAAGTTTGGGGCAAAACTTTTCAACAAATTTGGAGAAATAATATTGTCCCCTTGCTTTGAAATGTGAGACAAATTTGTAGCATAAACCATAAGTAGTAATGTATTTTTCATTTTTATCTCTATATCTACTAGTGCAAAAAATGTGGAGCAATAATATTGTTTGCTTTAGAAAGGTTAATACAATTTTCTCCTGTTAAGTGTAGTCAGTCCACGGGTCATCATTACTTATGGGATATTAACTCCTCCCCAACAGGAAGTGCAAGAGGATCACCCAAGCAGAGCTGCTATATAGCTCCTCCCCTCTACATCACACCCAGTCATTCTCTTGCACCCAACTAATAGATAGGATGTGTGAGAGGACTGTGGTGATTAAACTTAGTTTTTTATATCTTCAATCAAAAGTTTGTTATTTTAAACGACACCGGAGTGTGTTGTTTCCTTCTCAGGCAGAATTTGAAGAAGAATCTACCTGAGTTTTTGTATATGATCTTAGCGGACGTAACTAAAATCCGTTTGCTGTTCTCGGCCATTCTGAGGAGTAAGGTAACTTCAGATCAGGGGACAGCGGGCAGGTTCACCTGCAAAGAGGTATGTTGCAGTATATTATTTTCTAAGGAATGGAATTGACTTTGAAAATACTGCTAATACCGATATAATGTAAGTACAGCCTTAAATGCAGTAGTAGCAACTGGTATCAGGCTGACATGTATATATGTTTTCACTTAAGTATTTCTGGGGAATGGCACTTCACTGGGAAAATACTGTATGCATATAACTTTTAGCCTAACTTGCAGTGTGAGCGACTAGCAGCAGGCTTTTTAATGACATTTCATATATTAGATTTTAAACGTTTACTGGCATGTTAAATCGTTTAATTATCTGAGGTACTTGGTGAAAATTGTTTTGGGCTTTATTTTCCACATGGCTGTCGTTGTTTTAAATTAAAACAGTTTACTGAGCTTCCCTCACTGTTGTAGTGTGAGTGGGAGGGGCCTATTTTTGGCGCTTTTACTACGCATCAGAAATTCAGTCACAGTCTGTCTTTTTCTCCCTGCATGATCCAGGACGTCTCCACTGAGCTCAGGGGTCTTCAAAACTAGTTTTGAGGGAGGTAATCACTCACAGCAGACCTGTGAGACTGTGCTTGACTGTGATAAAAACGCTTATATTGTCAATTGTTATACGTTTTTTTCTGATATTAAGGGTTAATCATCCATTGCTAATGTGTGCAATCCTTTGCTAAATTTGGTTTATATAACTAATCCGGTTCATTTTTATTCAACTGTGTCAGTTTTTTGTGTGCTTCTTAAAGGCACAGTAACGATTTTTCATATTGCTTGTAAATTTAGTTGAAAAATATTTCCAAGCTTGCTAGTCTAATTGCTAGTTTGTTTAAACATGTCTGACACAGAGGAAACTCTTTGTGCAATATGTTCAAAAGCCAAGGTGGAGCCCAATAGAAATTTATGTACTAATTGCATTGATGCTACTTTAAATAAAAGTCAATCTGTACATGTTAAGGAACATTCACCAGACAACGAGGGGGAAGTTATGCCGACTAACTTGCCTCACGTGTCAGTACCTGCATCTCCCGCTCAGGAGGTGCGTGATATTGTAACGCCAAGTACATCAGGGCGGCCATTACAAATCACTTTACAAGACATGGCTAATGTTATGACTGAAGTTTTGTCTAAATTGCCAGAACTTAGAGGTAAACGAGATCACTCTGGGATGAGAACAGAGTATACTGATAATGCTAGGGCCATGTCTGATACTGCGTCACAATATGCAGAGCATGAGGACGGAGAGCTTCATTCTGCGGGTGACGGATCTGATCCAATTAAATTGGATTCAGACATTTCAAATTTTAAGTTTAAGCTGGAAAACCTCCGTGTATTGCTAGGGGAGGTGTTAGCGGCTCTGAATGATTGTAACACAGTTGCAATCCCAGAGAAAATGTGTAGGTTGGATAAATATTTTGCGGTACAGACGAGTACTGATGTTTTTCCTATACCTAAGAGACTTACTGAAATTATTACTAAGGAGTGGGACAGACCCGGTGTGCCTTTCTCACCCCCTCCTATATTCAGAAAAATGTTTCCAATAGACGCCACCACACGGGACTTATGGCAAATGGTCCCTAAGGTGGAGGGAGCAGTTTCTACTTTAGCTAAGCGTACCACTATCCCGGTGGAGGATAGCTGTGCCTTTTCAGATCCAATGGATAAAAAGTTAGAGGGTTACCTTAAGAAAATGTTTGTTCAACAAGGTTTTATATTACAACCCCTTGCATGCATTGCGCCTGTCACGGCTGCGGCAGCATTTTGGTTTGAGTCTCTGGAAGAGACCCTTGACTCAGCGACATTAGATGAGATTTCACTTAAGCTTAAAACCCTTAAGCTAGCTAATTCATTTATTTCTGATGCCGTAGTACATTTAACTAAACTTACGGCTAAGAATTCCGGATTCGCCATTCAGGCACGCAGAGCGCTGTGGCTAAAATCCTGGTCAGCTGATGTAACTTCTAAATCGAAACTACTTAACATACCTTTCAAGGGGCAGACTTTATTCGGGCCCGGTTTGAAAGAAATTATCGCTGATATTACGGGAGATAAAGGCCATGCCCTGCCTCAAGACAGAGCCAAACCCAGGGCTAGACAGTCTAATTTTCGTGCCTTTCGTAATTTCAAGGCAGGAGCAGCTTCAACTTCCTCTGCTCCAAAACAGGAAGGAGCTGTTGCTCGCTACAGACAAGGCTGGAAACCTAACCAGGCCTGGAACAAGGGCAAGCAGGCCAGAAAGCCTGCTGCTGCCCCTAAGACAGCATGAAGTGAGGGCCCCTGATCCGGTAACGGATCAAGTGGGGGGCAGACTCTCTCTCTTCGCCCAGGCTTGGGCAAGAGATGTCCAGGATCCCTGGGCGTTGGAGATCATATCTCAGGGATATCTTCTGGACTTCAAAGCTTCTCCTCCACAAGGGAGATTTCACCTTTCAAGGTTGTCAACAAACCAGATAAAGAAAGAGGCGTTTCTACGCTGTGTACAAGACCTTTTACTAATGGGAGTGATCCATCCAGTTCCGCGGTTGGAACACGGACAAGGGTTTTACTCAAATCTGTTTGTGGTTCCCAAAAAAGAGGGAACCTTCAGACCAATATTGGATTTAAAGATCCTAAACAAATTCCTAAGAGTTCCATCATTCAAGATGGAAACTATTCGGACAATCTTACCCATGATCCAAAGAGGTCAGTACATGACCACAGTGGATTTAAAGGATGCTTACCTTCACATACCGATTCACAGAGAACATTACCGGTATCTACGGTGTGCCTTCCTAGACAAGCATTACCAGTTTGTAGCTCTTCCCTTCGGGTTGGCTACGGCTCCAAGAATCTTTACAAAGGTTCTGGGCTCTCTTCTGGCGGTACTAAGACCGCGAGGAATTTCGGTAGCTCCGTACCTAGACGACATTCTGATACAAGCGTCAAGCTTTCAAACTGCCAAGTATCATACAGAGTTAGTACTGGCATTTCTAAGATCACATGGGTGGAAAGTAAACGAGGAGAAGAGTTCTCTCTTACCACTCACAAGAGTTCCCTTCTTGGGGACTCTTATAGATTCTGTAGAAATGAAAATTTACCTGACAGAGGACAGGTTAACAAAGCTTCTAAATGCTTGCCGTGCACTTCATTCCATTCAACACCCGTCAGTGGCTCAATGCATGGAGGTAATCGGCTTAATGGTAGCGGCAATGGACATAGTTCCTTTTGCACGCCTGCACCTCAGACCGCTGCAATTGTGCATGCTAAGTCAGTGGAATGGGGATTACTCAGATTTGTCCCCTACGCTGAATCTGGATCAGGAGACCAGAGATTCTCTTCTATGGTGGCTTTCTTGGCCACATCTGTCCAGGGGGATGCCCTTCAGCAGGCCAGTCTGGACAATTGTAACTACAGACGCCAGCCTTCTAGGTTGGGGCGCTGTCTGGAATTCTCTGAAGGCTCAGGGATCATGGACTCAAGAGGAGAGTCTCCTTCCAATAAACATTCTGGAATTGAGAGCAGCTCTCAATGCCCTTCTGGCTTGGCCTCAGTTAGCAACTCTGAGGTTTATCAGGTTTCAGTCGGACAACATCACGACTGTGGCTTACATCAACCATCAGGGAGGGACAAGAGGTTCCTTAGCGATGATGGAAGTATCAAAGATAATTCGCTGGGCAGAGTCTCACTCTTGCCACCTGTCAGCGATCCACATCCCAGGAGTGGACAACTGGGAGGCGGATTTCCTAAGTCACCAGACTTTTCATCCGGGGGAGTGGGAACTTCATCCGGAGGTCTTTGCCCAAATACTTCGTCGTTGGGGCAAACCAGATATGAATCTCATGGCGTCTCGCCGGAACGCCAAGCTTCCTCGTTACGGGTCCAGGTCCAGGGACCCGGGAGCGGTCCTGATAGATGCCTTGACAGCACCTTGGACCTTCAGGATGGCTTATGTGTTTCCACCCTTCCCGATGCTTCCTCGTTTGATTGCCAGGATCAAACAGGAGAAAGCATCAGTGATTCTAATAGCGCCTGCGTGGCCACGCAGGACCTGGTATGCAGATCTAGTGGACATGTCATCCTGTCCACCTTGGTCTCTGCCTCTGAGACAGGACCTTCTAATTCAGGGTCCTTTCAAACATCAAAATCTAATTTCTCTGAAGCTGACTGCATGGAAATTGAACGCTTAATTTTATCAAAGCGTGGATTTTCGGAGCCAGTAATTGATACCTTAATACAGGCTAGGAAACCTGTTACCAGGAAAATTTACCATAAAATATGGCGTAAATACTTACACTGGTGCGAATCCAAGGGTTACTCATGGAGTAAGGTTAGGATTCCTAGGATATTGTCTTTTCTACAAGAAGGTTTAGAAAAGGGTTTATCTGCTAGTTCGTTAAAGGGACAGATCTCAGCTCTGTCCATCCTTTTACACAAGCGTCTGTCAGAAGTTCCAGACGTTCAGGCTTTTTGTCAGGCTTTGGCCAGGATTAAGCCTGTGTTTAAATCTGTTGCTCCGCCGTGGAGCTTAAACTTAGTTCTTAACGTTTTACAGGGTGTTCCGTTTGAACCCCTTCACTCCATTGATATCAAGCTGTTATCCTGGAAAGTTCTGTTTTTAATGGCTATTTCCTCGGCTCGTAGAGTCTCTGAATTATCAGCCTTACATTGTGATTCTCCGTATCTGATTTTTCATTCAGATAAGGTAGTTCTGCGTACTAAACCTGGGTTCTTACCTAAGGTAGTCACTAACAAGAATATCAATCAAGAGATTGTTGTTCCATCATTGTGTCCTAACCCTTCTTCAAAGAAGGAACGACTTCTGCACAATCTAGATGTAGTCCGTGCCCTGAAATTTTATTTACAGGCAACTAAAGATTTTCGACAAACTTCTTCCCTGTTTGTTGTTTATTCTGGACAGAGGAGAGGTCAAAAAGCATCTGCTACTTCTCTATCCTTTTGGCTTCGTAGCATAATACGCTTAGCCTATGAGACTGCTGGACAGCAACCTCCTGAAAGGATTACAGCTCATTCTACTAGAGCTGTGGCTTCCACTTGGGCCTTTAAGAACGAGGCCTCTGTTGAACAGATTTGCAAGGCTGCAACTTGGTCTTCTCTTCATACTTTTTCCAAATTTTACAAATTTGACACGTTTGCTTCTTCGGAGGCTGTTTTTGGGAGAAAGGTTCTTCAGGCAGTGGTTCCTTCCGTATAGAGATCCTGCCTGTCCCTCCCGTCATCCGTGTACTTAGCTTTGGTATTGGTATCCCATAAGTAATGATGACCCGTGGACTGACTACACTTAACAGGAGAAAACATAATTTATGCTTACCTGATAAATTCCTTTCTCCTGTAGTGTAGTCAGTCCACGGCCCGCCCTAGTTTTTAAGGCAGGTCTAAATTTTTTAATTATACTCCAGTCACCACTGCACCCTATAGTTTCTCCTTTCTCATTTGGTTCTTGGTCGAATGACTGGGTGTGACGTAGAGGGGAGGAGCTATATAGCAGCTCTGCTTGGGTGATCCTCTTGCACTTCCTGTTGGGGAGGAGTTAATATCCCATACGTAATGATGACCCATGGACTGACTACACTACAGGAGAAAGGAATTTATCAGGTAAGCATAAATTATGTTTTAATAGAGTTTTTAATCTACTTTTATTATGTAATATACTTCATTCTCTTGCAGCATCGAACATAGGTTTTCTGTGTTTTCCAACTCCCATTAAGTTCAATGGCATCTGCGTACCTGTTAAATGTTTGGTAAATTTGGAAAAGGTTTAAATAGAGTCGAATCTGAATTTGAAACATCTGTAATGACGCAAGCAATCTTCGCTGGACTGAGATCGCGGTATCGTATATTACATCATAAATTTCAACATTTGCTGATCTTGGCGCTTTGATAATTACGGCGGATCAATCTTGCAACAAATACGAAGTGGAATTCAAGCGTATTTTCAGTTGACGCTTTGATAAATATGCCCCTAAATGTATGTTGAAAAAAGGTTATACTGTCTAAATCTCTTAAGTGTGTTTGATTTCCATGTCCCTAAACTAAAAAATAATTTTTGTAGCTAATCCTATACTATTGCACACCTATGTTAGAGTTTGTATAAAGAGCTTCAATACTTCTGCAAGCATGTTAAGAATAGAACAACTATTTTTTTTTAGAATATAAGTATTCAGCCAACTTAAATTTGAGTGTGTTTTAATATATATTAAGTCCAACAGTGTTAGTGTCAAGAACGTCTCTAAGGTAAAATACTCTTCCCTGCAAATGAAGCCAAACTTATGGTGCAGTAATAAACCATATGGATTCTAAATATTCCACAATATGTGCCTGCATCTTATCACTGAAAACGTTTTTAATTTATGTGATTTTGAAGTTTAGAAAACAATTTTTCTAGTTATTTTGCTACTATAAAGCTGGATAGATGTAAAAGAGGTTTATAAAAATATATGTGAACTAAATCATTTTAAATATGTAGAATAAGAAAAAATATTACTTTGAGTGTCCGTTCCTCTTCAAGCAAATATGTATAAAAATGTAGTTTATTATATATAATAATATAGAAGCATAATTTTTCCACACAAATTATTCTGCAAGTATACCTTACTACCAATAAAGGATGATAAAACATAAAATGCAGGGAAACTGTGCTCCTGCTTTTGCCGCCAGGAAGGTGGAGGCCGCATATATGAATGCACAAGCAAACTTAATATTTCAATAACTTGTTGCACACTATTATTTAAGTCACAATACCACTCTTCCTTAACTTGTGGTTGCAGGGTCACATTAGCATGATCCATCCAAGAAGAGGTAACCTATCTAGTGTGTCCAAATCAAGCCAAACAGTGGCCAAATGGCATCTAAATTATAAGTAGAAAATTAAATTAATAACATATCACATATTACTTGAAAACATATTTTATATATCGGTTCTTAGTGCGACATAAAATAACATTTATATATATTGTAATGTTATCAATCGTATGTGAAATATGATTTCAGATAAAACAGATATTTTATATATCTGGAACTATTATTTAAATGAGCCCGGAAATAAATATAAACAGAAAGGTCTGGAAAACACATATAGCAAAACTGCATCTTAATTTAATAATTTTATATTGCCTAAATTGTTTTATACAGCAGCCATTTCCCTAGGCAAATTTCATAAATCTATATATAGATTTCATCTTGAATATAAAGTAAATGTTTCTATAAACTAAATGTTAATTCCTAACTACAGTTATCTCAGATGGCTTTACAAAGACATAAATGCATTTTTCTTTCATGTAATTAGCAAGAGTCCATGAGCTAGTGACGTATGGGATATACATTCCTACCAGGAGGGGCAAAGTTTCCCAAACCTCAAAATGCCTATAAATACACCCCTCACCACACCCACAATTCAGTTTTACAAACTTTGCCTCCTATGGAGGTGGTGAAGTAAGTTTGTGCTAGATTCTACGTTGATATGCGCTCCGCAGCAAGTTGGAGCCCGGTTTTCCTCTCAGCGTGCAGTGAATGTCAGAGGGATGTGAGGAGAGTATTGCCTATTTAAATGCAGTGATCTCCTTCTACGGGGTCTATTTCATAGGTTCTCTGTTATCGGTCGTAGAGATTCATCTCTTACCTCCCTTTTCAGATCGACGATATACTCTTATTTATATACCATTACCTCTGCTGATTCTCGTTTCAGTACTGGTTTGGCTTTCTACAAACATGTAGATGAGTGTCCTGGGGTAAGTAAATCTTATTTTCTGTGACACTCTAAGCTATGGTTGGGCACTTTGTTTATAAAGTTCTAAATATATGTATTCAAACATTTATTTGCCTTGACTCAGAATGTTCAACATTCCTTATTTTCAGACAGTCAGTTTCATATTTGGGATAATGCATTTGAATTAATCTTTTTTTCTTACCTTCAAAAATTTGACTCTTTTTTCCCTGTGGGCTGTTAGGCTCGCGGGGGCTGAAAATGCTTCATTTTATTGCGTCATTCTTGGCGCAGACTTTTTTGGCGCAAAAAATCTTTTCCGTTTCCGGCGTCATACGTGTCGCCGGAAGTTGCGTCATTTTTTGACGTTATTTTGCGCCAGAAATGTCGGCGTTCCGGAAGTGGCGTCATTTTTGGCGCCAAAAGCATTTAGGCGCCAAATAATGTGGGCGTCTTATTTGGCGCTAAAAAAATATGGGCGTCGCTTTTGTCTCCACATTATTTAAGTCTCATTTTTCATTGCTTCTGGTTGCTAGAAGCTTGTTCTTTGGCATTTTTTCCCATTCCTGAAACTGTCATTTAAGGAATTTGATCAATTTTGCTTTATATGTTGTTTTTTCTCTTACATATTGCAAGATGTCCCACGTTGCATCTGAGTCAGAAGATACTTCAGGAAAATCGCTGTCTAGTGCTGGACCTACCAAAGCTAAGTGTATCTGCTGTAAACTTTTGGTAGCTATTCCTCCGGCTGTTGTTTGTATTAATTGTCATGACAAACTTGTTAATGCAGATAATATTTCCTTTAGTAAAGTACCATTGCCTGTTGCAGTTCCTTCAACATCTAAGGTGCAGAATGTTCCTGATAACATAAGAGATTTTGTTTCTGAATCCATCAAGAAGGCTATGTCTGTTATTTCTCCTTCTAGTAAACATAAAAAATCTTTTAAAACTTCTCTCCCTACAGATGAATTTTTAAATGAACATCATCATTCTGATTCTGATGATTCTTCTGGTTCAGAGGATTCTGTCTCAGAGATTGATGCTGATAAATCTTCATATTTATTTAAAATGGAATTTATTCGTTCTTTACTTAAAGAAGTACTAATTGCTTTAGAAATAGAGGATTCTGGTCCTCTTGATACTAATTCTAAACGTTTAGATAAGGTATTTAAATCTCCTGTGGTTATTCCAGAAGTTTTTCCTGTTCCTAATGCTATTTCTGAAGTAATTTCCAAAGAATGGGATAAATTGGGTAATTCATTTACTCCTTCTAAACGTTTTAAGCAATTATATCCTGTGCCGTCTGACAGATTAGAATTTTGGGACAAAATCCCTAGAGTTGATGGGGCTATTTCTACCCTTGCTAAACGTACTACTATTCCTACGTCAGATGGTACTTCGTTTAAGGATCCTTTAGATAGGAAAATTGAATCCTTTCTAAGAAAAGCTTATCTGTGTTCAGGTAATCTTCTTAGACCTGCTATATCATTGGCTGATGTTGCTGCAGCTTCAACTTTTTGGTTGGAAACTTTAGCGCAACAAGTAACAGATCATGATTCTCATAATATTATTATTCTTCTTCAGCATGCTAATAATTTTATCTGTGATGCCATTTTTGATATTATTAGAGTTGATGTCAGGTTTATGTCTCTAGCTATTTTAGCTAGAAGAGCTTTATGGCTTAAGACTTGGAATGCTGATATGGCTTCTAAATCAACTCTACTTTCCATTTCTTTCCAGGGTAACAAATTATTTGGTTCTCAGTTGGATTCTATTATCTCAACTGTTACTGGTGGGAAAGGAACTTTTTTACCACAGGATAAAAAATCTAAGGGTAAAAACAGGGCTAATAATCGTTTTCGTTCCTTTCGTTTCAACAAAGAACAAAAGCCTGATCCTTCATCCTCAGGAGCAGTTTCAGTTTGGAAACCATCTCCAGTCTGGAATAAATCCAAGCCTGCTAGAAAGGCAAAGCCTGCTTCTAAGTCCACATGAAGGTGCGGCCCTCATTCCAGCTCAGCTGGTAGGGGGCAGGTTACGTTTTTTCAAAGAAATTTGGTTCAATTCTGTTCACAATCTTTGGATTCAGAACATTGTTTCAGAAGGGTACAGAATTGGTTTCAAGATGAGACCTCCTGCAAAGAGATTTTTTCTTTCCCGTGTCCCAGTAAATCTAGTGAAAGCTCAAGCATTTCTGAATTGTGTTTCAGATCTAGAGTTGGCTGGAGTAATTATGCCAGTTCCAGTTCCGGAACAGGGGATGGGGTTTTATTCAAATCTCTTCATTGTCCCAAAGAAGGAGAATTCCTTCAGACCAGTTCTGGATCTAAAAATATTGAATCGTTATGTAAGGATACCTACGTTCAAAATGGTAACTGTAAGGACTATCTTGCCTTTTGTTCAGCAAGGGCATTATATGTCCACAATAGATTTATAGGATGCATATCTGCATATTCCGATTCATCCAGATCATTATCAGTTCCTGAGATTCTCTTTTCTGGACAAGCATTACCAGTTTGTGGCTCTGCCGTTTGGCCTAGCTACAGCTCCAAGAATTTTTACAAAGGTTCTCGGTGCCCTTCTGTCTGTAATCAGAGAACAGGGTATTGTGGTATTTCCTTATTTGGACGATATCTTGGTACTTGCTCAGTCTTTACATTTAGCAGAATCTCATACGAAAAGACTTGTGTTGTTTCTTCAAGATCATGGTTGGAGGATTATTTTACCAAAAAGTTCATTGATTCCTCAGACAAGGGTGACCTTTCTGGGTTTCCAGATAGATTCAGTGTCCATGACTCTGTCTTTAACAGACAAGAGACGTCTAAAATTGATTTCAGCTTGTCGAAACCTTCAGTCACAATCATTCCCTTCGGTAGCCTTATGCATGGAAATTCTAGGTCTTATGACTGCTGCATCGGACGCGATCCCCTTTGCTCGTTTTCACATGCGACCTCTTCAGCTCTGTATGCTGAATCAATGGTGCAAGGATTACACAAAGATATCTCAAATAATATCTTTAAAACCGATTGTACGACACTCTCTAACGTGGTGGACAGATCACCATAGTTTAATTCAGGGGGCTTCTTTTGTGCTTCCGACCTGGACTGTAATTTCAACAGATGCAAGTCTCACGGGTTGGGGAGCTGTGTGGGGATCTCTGACGGCACAAGGAGTTTGGGAATCTTAGGAGGTGAGATTACCGATCAATATTTTGGAACTCCGTGCAATTTTCAGAGCTCTTCAGTTTTGGCCTCTTCTGAAGAGAGAATCGTTCATTTGTTTTCAGACAGACAATGTCACAACTGTGGCATACATCAATCATCAAGGAGGGACTCACAGTCCTCTGGCTATGAAAGAAGTATCTTGAATTCTGGTTTGGGCGGAATCCAGCTCCTGTCTAATCTCTGCGGTTCATATCCCAGGTATAGACAATTGGGAAGCGGATTATCTCAGTCGCCAAACGTTGCATCCGGGCGAAGGGTCTCTTCACCCAGAGGTATTTCTTCAGATTGTTCAAATGTGGGAACTTCCAGAAATAGATCTGATGGCGTCTCATCTAAACAAGAAACTTCCCAGGTATCTGTCCAGATCCCGGGATCCTCAGGCGGAGGCAGTGGATGCATTATCACTTCCTTGGAAGTATCATCCTGCCTATATCTTTCCGCCTCTAGTTCTTCTTCCAAGAGTAATCTCCAAGATTCTGAAGGAATGCTCATTTGTTCTGCTGGTAGCTCCGGCATGGCCTCACAGGTTTTGGTATGCGGATCTGGTCCGGATGGCCTCTTGCCAACCGTGGACTCTTCCGTTAAGACCAGACCTTCTGTCGCAAGGTCCTTTTTTCCATCAGGATCTCAAATCCTTAAATTTAAAGGTATGGAGATTGAACGCTTGATTCTTGGTCAAAGAGGTTTCTCTGACTCTGTGATTAATACTATGTTACAGGCGCGTAAATCTGTATCTAGAGAGATATATTATAGAGTCTGGAAGACTTATATTTCTTGGTGTCTTTCTCATCATTTTTCTTGGCATTCTTTTAGAATACCGAGAATTTTACAGTTTCTTCAGGATGGTTTAGATAAGGGTTTGTCCGCAAGTTCCTTGAAAGGTCAAATCTCTGCTCTTTCTGTTCTTTTTCACAGAAAGATTGCTATTCTTCCTGATATTCATTGTTTTGTACAAGCTTTGGTTCGTATAAAACCTGTCATTAAGTCAATTTCTCCTCCTTGGAGTTTGAATTTGGTTCTGGGGGCTCTTCAAGCTCCTCCGTTTGAACCTATGCATTCATTGGACATTAAATTACTTTCTTGGAAAGTTTTGTTCCTTTTGGCAATCTCTTCTGCCAGAAGAGTTTCTGAACTATCTGCTCTTTCTTGTGAGTCTCCTTTTCTGATTTTTCATCAGGATAAGGCGGTGTTGCGAACTTCTTTTGATTTTTTACCTAAAGTTGTGAATTCCAACAACATTAGTAGAGAAATTGTGGTTCCTTCATTATGTCCTAATCCTAAGAATTCTAAGGAGAAATCGTTGCATTCTTTGGATGTTGTTAGAGCTTTGAAATATTATGTTGAAGCTACTAAGTCTTTCCGTAAGACTTCTAGTCTATTTATTATCTTTTCCGGTTCTAGAAAAGGCCAGAAAGCTTCTGCCATTTCTTTGGCATCTTGGTTGAAATCTTTAATTCATCTTGCCTATGTTGAGTCGGGTAAAACTCTGCCTCAGAGGATTACAGCTCATTCTACTAGGTCAGTTTCTACTTCCTGGGCGTTTAGGAATGAAGCTTCGATTGATCAGATTTGCAAAGCAGCAACTTGGTCCTCTTTGCATACTTTTTCTAAATTCTACCATTTTGATGTATTTTCTTCTTCTGAAGCAGTTTTTGGTAGAAAAGTACTTCAGGCAGCGGTTTCAGTTTGAATCTTCTGCTTATGTTTTTCATTAAACTTTATTTTGGGTGTGGATTATTTTCAGCAGGAATTGGCTGTCTTTATTTTATCCCTCCCTCTCTAGTGACTCTTGTGTGGAAAGATCCACATCTTGGGTAATCATTATCCCATACGTCACTAGCTCATGGACTGTTGCTAATTACATGAAAGAAAACATAATTTATGTAAGAACTTACCTGATAAATTCATTTCTTTCATATTAGCAAGAGTCCATGAGGCCCGCCCTTTTTTTGTGGTGGTTATGATTTTTGTATAAAGCACAATTATTCCAATTCCTTATTTTATATGCTTTTGCACTTTTTTATCACCCCACTTCTTGGCTATTCGTTAAACTGAATTGTGGGTGTGGTGAGGGGTGTATTTATAGGCATTTTGAGGTTTGGGAAACTTTGCCCCTCCTGGTAGGAATGTATATCCCATACGTCACTAGCTCATGGACTCTTGCTGATATGAAAGAAATGAATTTATCAGGTAAGTTCTTACATAAATTATGTTATTTGGTCTGCTTGTTGTAAGTTTACTGCATATGCACTTTGCTAAAAGTATGGAAATAAATGTATTGTCAAACATGCTGTTTTATTTATTATTTTTATTATTATTTGCATAGCGCCACAGATTTCTGTAACACTTATACATTTAATATCCCATTATTTATTGTTACTACTGTGTGTATATGACAGTTGAATGCATATTTGCATGATCACTGTTATTGGTTTTTCTGTTATTACATTTTATTTTCACATATGCTTTTCGATTGCCAGAGTATTTGCAGGGGTCAAGTCCTAGAAAAAAAAGTGTGGGAACTCACCAAGACTTCCACCACACTCACAATTATTATTGTTTATATATATATATATATATATATATATATATATATATATATATATATATATATATACATACACACTGTATTTATATGTATATAATCTATACACTTTGGTTAATGAAAGCAAATTAGATCCAATGCTAAATAACCCTAGAGCAAGCCACAAAAAAATGTAAGTATCAGCTATTACACACAGTACGGTGTGATCACACAGCAGGACCACTGATAGGCTTGCATTTAGTGTATTGTAGGAAGTGTTACTGTCCATTACTATAGGATCTCACTACCCCTTTAACCTGTGCTCTAGCTCTTCCCACCAGCAGCAGCAGTGTTTACTGAGGTGTTTCTGTTCTCTGTCCAGAGGGAACTTAGTTCCTCCTGTAAAAATAGTGCAGGAACTCTGTTCCCATGCGTTCCTGATGGACTTGACCCCTGCAGTATTTGGTATATTATAAGTTATAGCTTAAACTTCATGCCATTCCAATATAAGGACACCACAAATGAGAAGAATTTTAATTACTAAACATATTGATACAAAAATTACCTTATGATACAATAACTGTAAACAATGTTAAAATTATGACAGGTATGCATAGTTATTATAGCAACATTATCCTAAATAAGTATGATAAGTGCTTGATGTGCTATAATGTTGTTAGGAAGAGCTTAAAGGACCAGTAAATATAGCAGATTTGCATAATCAACAAATACAAAATTAAAAGACAATGCAATAGCACTTAGGCCCTGATATTCAAATATTTTTCAGCTTGGAGAGAAATTGTAGTTTGAGACTTCACAAAGGCTGAACTCACTGAAATTTCAAAACAAAAAGGGGGGAACTCTCCAGCATTTATGTATGTGAAGCCGAGAGAAGCGCAGTGCAATATAGCACTGTATGTTATGAGAGTTTTGTTAAACTTACGCATTGTGATTTGTATTTTATATTACTATACATTTAAGATTGTGCAGGCGAAGTTTGCGCAAAATTCACAATACACTTATTTTAACTAACAGAAAAGTAATATATACTAAAATATAGAGAAAAGACAAGTTAAATTGTAGTGAAAACATTTAATTTTAATTTAGAATTGATGCAAACGGAACCTTTATATCAGCCCCAGGGATTCTCCAGTTATCTTCTCTCTCCCATGTGAATTTTTGTATCCCAGAGAGCTTCATTACTTTCTATGGAAGGCATCTCTCATCTCTCTGGGATTTCTAGGTTCCTCACCTTTCCTTCAGTGAGTGCTGCCCCTGTGAAGATAGCACTATAATTTCTCTCCAAACTAGAGAATGTTTGATTTTCTGGCCCATAGAAAGTAATGACGTTCTCTGGAAAAACTGAAACTTACAGTTTTTCAGGTTTAATGTAAATAAAAGGTATGCAAAGGGAAATCTAATTTGTAAAAGATACACCTAAATATACAAAGTATGAGCCTAATTTGTTAAATATACACAGAAACTGTGAAGGCATAATCAGAATTTGTAAAATCACAATCCCAAATACACTGATTTATACAAAATAAAATACAAAATAGAAAGTGCAAAATTGAAATGTAATAAAATTGAATCTGAAGTGTAAAGTGATATACAACATAAAGCACAAAGTTTAAAAGCAGCAGAACTGTCATCTTATGCAGTACTATATTGCAATGGGCTTGTCTTTCCTTCATATACAGAAATGCAGGGAATGCCCCCTGGAGAAGTAAAGCAAAATCTGCCTTTTGAATATTTCACTAGGGATCTAGTGGATCATTTTAGATCATCTCACCTGAGCTGAGAGGAGAGAGGTTTTTAAAAAATCAGGGCCTTAGTCTGAAATTCAAATGAGTAGTATATTTTTTTCTGACAAATTTAAAAGTTATGACAGTTATCAGCCAACCACAAATGCATATACATATGTTTTATGAATTCTTGCACATAGGAGCTGGTGACACAAAAAGTGTGCACATTTTGTTAATGGAAGTAAATTAGAAAGTTGTTTAAAATTGCATGCTATGTCTGTATCATGAAAGTTTAATTTTGACTTGTGTCCCTTTAAACACCTTTGGGTATGTAAAAAAAATCCAGATAACTGCATAATGTTAAAGGGACAGTATACACTCATTTTCATATAACTGCATGTAATAGACACTACTATAAATAATAAGATGCACAGATACTGATAAAAAATCCAGTATAAAACTTTAAAAACTTACTTAGAAGCTCTCAGTTTAGCTCTGTTGAAAAGGCAGCTGAAAAGCCCACTGCAAGTGGTAAATAAGACACTCCCCCCTCCCCCTTCTTTTGCATATGAAAAGACCCTTTACACAAACAGGAGCAAGCTGGAGTAGGTAGTGGACGGTATTCTCATAAAACTTTGGGGCTTGGTTAGGAGTCTGAAAATCAGAGCAATGTTATTTAAAAATAAGCAAAGCTATACATTTAAAAAAAAACAAAAAAAACTTCATGGGCTGAATAAATAGATCATCTACAAAACATTTATGCAAAGAAAAAATGAGTGTATAATGTCCCTTTAAGTGTGGTCCTTTCTTACATTTACATTATCAATCACTAATATTAACTCCTGGTATTTTCTATTATAAACTATGCCTAAGCTTACTGGCTCGAGGAATAAATAAACATTCTTCTGTATATGTAGCATGAAATAATGATCACATTGTTGCATTCGTATATCAACAGATCAACTGCAATAAGAGCTTTGTCTCATATGAGGAATTCAGTTGTACATAATTATTGTGTATATGCCATGTATGTGAAAACTCTGATGCTGTTCTAAAGGGAGCAAGATGTAATCTTTTCAGTACTTATCTGTAGCCCTCAGGCAACCGTGTATACAGGAGCAAGATAATCAATAACATTTATTCATTGTATGGTAATTGTCTCCAAGCAATGTTTGATAAAGAGAAATATTTAGTTTTACATAAAATATTGAATAGAATATAAATGTTTCCCCATTTCCAATGTGAAGCTCAGTAAATTGTAAATGGCAAATCATTTTTTTTTTCTGGCTAAATGACCATATTTTGTCAAATGTAAATTAAGCATTTGATGTTTTGATTTTTTATAAAAATGAATTTGCACTGTGCTGTGTATATTTTTCTCAGTTTTAAAGTGAACCACAGTTACATTTTAATCATATTTTCCATTAATATTGCTGTCATAAGGTGACGTGCATAGCTATATATATTCTAAACTGACAGTGTAACCTTTGACTTTTAATAGCTTAATCACTAGAACAGAGGTCCTTAGATGACATGTACTCAGCAGCATACATACACAACTTGTTACCGGATTCACACTACCCAGACATTGTCGCCAGTGTTAATTTTGACGGCAAACTTCGATTTAGTCTTAGTTTTAGTTTTTTGACTAAAATGCCATTTTAGTTTTAGCCGTATTTTAGTCATCTGAATTGTTTTAGTTTTAGTCTAGTTTTAGTCGACTGAATCTCCAGTAGATTTTAGTCGACTAAAGACCGCTGCTCCATAACCCTGTCCGTCTGCTCTGATGAGGCAGACAGGAATCTCCGGAAATCAACCCGATCGAGTATGATCGGGTTGATTGACACCTCCCTGCTGGCGGCCAATTGATTTTGTGAGCTGCTGGTGCAATGTTAAATGCAGAGAGCGTATTGTTCTCCGCATTCAGCGAGGTCTTGCGGACCTGATCCACACTGTCTGATCAGGTCCACAAGACCTTTGATAAATAGGCCCCATAGTCTTTTGACTAAAATGCCATTTTAGTTTAAGTCGTATTTTAGTCATCAGACTTTCTTTAGATTTATACTCATTTTAGTCTAGTTTTAGTCGACAAAATTAACACTGATTGTCGCTAAAGTACCTAGATGGCCTTTGGTCAAATAAGATTATGATCTTAGTTAACTAATTATTTCTATTTATATACTTTAATTACTATTGACCTGAAATGACCAACTATAAAAACAAACAAAAAAACAAACAAATAGACAAACATATTTCAGGTCTCTTATAACCATAAAACTATAACCAAACAATTTTTGGCCCAACTAACTTTCTAATTCTAGACAAATTAAAATTACAAATATTAGCAATGTGATAATTAGATTAATTGTTTATAATGCATAAAGGGACATTGCACTTTACAATATTCTCTCCTTTAATGTGTTCCCAATGATCTATTTTACCAGCAGAAATGTAATACATTGTTTGCAAACAATTCCTTTATCTTCATTTTGCCATTTGAAATAGCCTGTTGACACTATCCCTTATACTGAAAATAAGAATATTGATGTGTTCTTTGTAGATAGGCTATCTAAACATGGAAAAGCAGCGTAAATTAACCTCAAAGTGGGGGATGGGAGATAGATTTTTGTATCTGAAATAGATTGTTTTCTTATTGAACCCCTAGCCTTGATTAACATTTCAATATGTAACTATTACACTTTAGGTAAAGGGATGACATGAGCAGATCTGCTCTTCCTGTATGGTCAGCCCCTCTAAATGAACATTTCTTTGAGAATAATATGGGATGGTTTAAACGAGCAAAGCCCACTATTTCAAATACAAAAACAAGCATAAAAGAGCAATTTATTATACATTTAATACTATGCAGCTGGTACAATAAACAGCTAGTTCCCAGTAGTAGACTGATGCTCCTGAGCCTACGTAGTTATGCTTTTCAACAAAGTAGGAGAATGAAACCAATTAGAAAGAAGTACATTGGAAAGTTGTTAAAAAATTGCATGTGGTTTCTGAATTGTGAAAGTTTGACTTTGCTTCCCTTTAAGGTGAAAGACAATTTACACTAATATTTCCCTTTAAAAGTATAATGAGTACTTCACTAGCCACTATGATCTAAGTGTTTTTTTTTTTTTCTTTTGCAGTTTGCTCTGTACTATTAAACTTGTAGAGACTTTTTATCCACAACAAATATTAGTTGGCCTCAGATACGGCTAGATTGCGAGTTTTGTGGTACGGCTATTAACGCTGGAAATTGGCCATTATGCTGGAATGGCCAGTAACACATATTACGATTTGTGGCGGTATAGCTATAACGCAAACATTTTAGCCTGTAACGCAACGTCCATTCCGCACATTAAAAAAAAAATGACGTTTGAGTGCGGGATTTTCCTTAGCGCCGTATTACAGGTTGTGCGGTCCGGCTAAAATGCTTGCGTTACAGCCTATACCGAAACAATTCATACCGCCATCTGAGACCAGTAGTTATGGATTTTGCAAAACAAAAATGTTTCACAAAAATCATAACTAAACTGTTACAATGTACATTAACACCTATAAACTATCTATTAACCCCTAAACCTCTGCCCTCCCACATTGCAAACACTATATTAAACTTATTAACCCCTAATCTGCTGCCCACCCACATCACGACTATTAGATAAACCTATTAACCCCTAAACCGCCGCTCCCCGACATCGCCGACACTTTTAAAAGTTATTAACACCTAATCCGCCGCTCCCTAACATCGCCGACACCTAAATTAACCTATTAACCCCTAAACCGCCGGCCCCTCACATTGCCAACACTATAATACAGTATTAACCCCTAAACCGCCAGCCCCCTCACATCGCAAAACACAAATTTAAACTATTAACCCCTAAACCTAACACCCCCTAAATTTAAATCAAAATTACAATATACTATCTTTAAAAAAAAAAAAAAATACCTGTGATATAAAAAAAAACCTAATTTTAAACTATAAATTAACCTAACATAACTATTATAATAAAATAAAAAGATACTACTAATTAAGAACCTAACTACGACAGAAATTTAAAAAATCTAAAATTACCAAAAATAATAAACACTAAATTACGAAGTAAAAAACGCTCTAAGATTACTTATCAAAAATAAAAACAATTACACGTAATCTAATAGCCTTATTAAATAAAAAATACCCCTAACCTACAATAAACTACCAATACTCAATAAAATCTACTCACGGTTCCTGAAGTCCGGACATCCATCTTCATTTAGGCGACGAGAAGTCTTCAACCAGGCGGCGACACCTTCATCCATCTCGGGGACCTCTTCTATCTTCATCTCGGTGGAGCAGTGCTATCCTGGATGTTGAAGACTTCCTGTGTGGAGCGTCCTCTTCATACGGTCATCGCCGTGCACTGAAGTTGAATGTAAGGTAGCGGTTTCAAAATGGCGTACCTTCTATTCCTATTGGCTGATTTGATTCTTCAAATTCACAGCCAGTAGGATGAGAGCTACTGAAATCCTATTGGCTGTTCAAATCAATTTTAGATTATTTTTTTTCATAGTGTTAGGTTTATTTAAATTTTTGATTTTGAAATTGGTAGCTTTTTTATTTTATTAGATTAGTTATGTTAGGTTAATTTATAGTTTAAACATATTTTTTTTTATTTCACAGGTAAGTTTTTATTTTTTTAAAGATAGTTATATTGAAATTTTAATTTAAAGTTAGGGTGGTGTTAGGTTTAGGGGTTAATAGTTTAATTTAGTGTTTTGCGATGTGGGGAGGGGCGGCAGTGTAGGGGTTAATAGGTTTAGTTTAGTAGTTATGATGAAGGGGGCTGAAGGTTTAGGGGTTAATACTTTATAATAGTGTTGGCGATGTGGGGGGGGCAGCGGTTAAAATAAGGGGGCAGTTTGCAGAGGCTTAGATACAAGGTAATCACAGAGGTAAAAAGACTATTATTATAACTGTGTTGGTTATGCAAAACTAGGGAATGGGGAATAAAGGAATTATCTATCTTTATAAACAACAATTCTGGTGTTGACTGTCCCTTTAATGCCACAAATTGTCACACATTGAGGCATATTTAGCATTAGCAATGGTCTTGCGGACATGATCCGACAGTGCGGATCAGGTCCGCAAGACCTCGCTTAATGCGGAGAGCAATACCAGCAGCTCACAAGAGCTGCTGGTGCAACGCCGCCCCCTGCAGACTTGCGGCCAATAGGCCGCCAGCAAGAAGGTGTCAATAAACCTGATTGTACTCGATTGGGTTGAATTGTGGTGATTACTGTCCTGCTGCTCAGAGGTTGGGTAATAAGTTATGATTAATGGCACATATTTGCAATTGTGAGATTTAAAACTCTATTTATAGCCTATTGTTATTGTAGGGTCCCAAGACAAACAGGATTACTTTAGAGACCATTCTGGAGTAATTTGATGATCATAAAACTACTTTAGAAGTAATTTATACATCATCAGACATCATCAGGCTTGTAAAGTTATCAGCTAAGGTAACAAATTCTGGTTGATGACTTCGGAATGATTAGCAGATTACCTTACTGAATACTTTACAAGCATGAATAGCCAGTGAATGACGCAAGAGTAATCTCATTTAAATATTTTGGCCTTTGGGAATACTTCAGGATGGCTTCTGAGTCATCGATTACTTCAGAATAACTCCAGGAAGATCATCCTCTTGATTAGAGGTGTTATACATAAACATTTATGGTCACACTTTAATAAAAATATATAATATGCATGAAGCCTCAAAGTAATATCACTCTTTGGAACAACGTCTTAAGTAATATCACTCTTTGGAACAAAAAATATAAATACAACTGAAGCATACAGTAGTTCCACCACTAACTGGGATTTTTAAAGACTCAAATCTCAAATCTAGCACCAGTATAACTAAATAATAGGTGAATCTTGGGTTGTAGATGGTGTTATTATGAGTGTAAGTATACTTTGTAATGTATTTTTGAAGTGTTTTGTACAACTCGTTTTATTCGCTAAACAGTTAACCAGAACTCTGAGGATGCTGTAATCATTCTAGCGTATATCGCAATTGCCCTCAAGAGATTGCGTTTACTTTCAATTCGTAATACCAGCTGTAAGTCTGATGAGCACAAACACCGGCAATGAACCCTTATTATCACGCGCAAACCTTTGCTCTCCACTTGAAATCTGGCTCACAATGTTTTCATGCATGATACATATATTGCCATCTTACTAAGCATACTGATTAGTAATCAATGAGTGCATTTGAGCCCTTTGCAGTTCAGTAACATTTGAGCCCTTTGCAGTTCAGTAAATGAAAAAAATATTAAAGCATATTTAAGCAATATTCATACTAAATAAAGTGTTATACTGTGTATTTACTGTAAATGTTTCCTATTCAAATGTTCTGAACATAGGGGAATATATTCTAAGTATTTATAAATAGATAAACCTATATATAATCATATATATACTGTATATATATATACAAAACACGGAAGGGAACTGCACTCTCATACCGGACCGGGTACACATCCCATGCCCCTGCAACATGCTCAGCCCTGGGTGCCACTGGCACTCACAGGAAGCTGTGCTGTCCCCAGAGTCACAGGCAGCTAGCCCCAGACAAGTCTGGGTGCAAGAACCATAGAGAAAATTACAAAACAAATTAATACAACACACAGAGAAAACCCAGCACTCACTTACAAGCTCTCAGCTAAGATTTAAAAGCAAAAATGGAAAGGTTAGTTACCGCATCTGGCCAAATGGGACAAGCCCAGGTACCTCGTCAAGGTCCTTTCCAATACCTGGGACCCTAAAACAGCCACACAATGCAAGTTTTCAAATCCAAACAAACTGGGAACAAGGGAAGGGTGCACAGGCATATGTAATCACCCTAGACATATACAAAACACGGAAGGGAACTGCACTCTCATACCAGACCGGGTACACATCCCATGCCCCTGCAACATGCTCAGCCCTGGGTGCCACTGGCACTCACAGGAAGCTGTGCTGTCCCCAGAGTCACAGGCAGCTAACCCCAGACAAGTCTGGGTGCAAGAACCATAGGGAAAATTACAAAACAAATTAATACAACACACAGAGAAAACCCAGCACTCACTTACAAGCTCTCAGCTAATATTTAAAAGCAAAAATGGAAAGGTTAGTTACCGCATCTGGCCAAATGGGACAAGCTCAGGTACCTCGTCAAGGTCCATTCCAATACCATTTTTGCTTTTAAATCTTAGCTGAGAGCTTTTAAGAGAGTGCTGGGTTTTCTCTGTGTGTTGTATATATATATATATATATATATATATATATATATATATATATATATATATATATAGGGCTCCACTCACTAATACCAGTGCACACAAATATGCGCTGGTATTACAAGTAAAGCCCAAGGCAATTGCGACCTCGCGTTCACATTGCATGGAAGCTTTGTGGTCACAAGAGCGTGCTTCCATAGGCTCCAATGGGTCTCTTGTTCTGATGCAGATAGACACGGTACAGAACCTAGTGCAATGAAGGGAGTAAGTCTTGTATAGGTGTAAGTTAACATTCCGTTAATGCCTCCATACGACATATTTTTAAAAAATCGCACAGTAACAAGTTTGTTGCTGTGGTAACCCAACCTTACACTATAACATTTATATTTAACATCTGTGTTCCTTATCTGTGGTCACCTCTAGAGAGAAACAAAAACAAAGATACATTGAACTCATTAATTGAAATTAAAAAAAGTTTAATTTAATGAATAATATTTTTTTCTTTGTTTTAATAAATGAGTCAGTTTATTGATTTATGTAATATTTATTGCTGCCCTAGTTATAGATCTAGTTGGAATTATGGAGGTATATGCTTGATTATATTGTTATATGTTAATACATATATGATATGTACATAAGAACATAACTAAAACTATTCCTATAGTGGGTCAGCACTAAATATTACATACAACAATCTATTTTTAAAGTTAAACACTTGCATTGTTTGCAAACATTACTATTTAAATGGTGCATAGGCCTCAAAAAGCTAATTTTTCCTCTTTTACACCTAGTTGAGCTGGGCATTTATTTTATCAAAATATCGACAGCCTCTGCCAGTGTATTAACTGTTTGCGCTTTCAGTGGAAACTTGTTGTTATCTAGCGCTTTACGGCTTGTTATACTTTTCCATGCGTTATTATTTTAAACAGCCGAAACCCGACTGATTATAATTTGGTATAATGTGTCATCAGATGCTGTCGATAAGCAATATTGCTTATTTTTTGATTTGTGCACAAACCTAATTATGGCTCAATGAAACAAGCCCATATTCGGTTCTTCATTTAATTATCCTGTACCAAAAATAACAATAGTAATGATAATAATACATTCCACATATAGCTGCATTGTAGTGTGATACAAAAGAGTATTCATTTTGTAAATTTGGTTTAAAAGGTAATTCATAATTACACCTACAGTATTTGTTTTTTAATGCAGATAAGACAAAAAGTCCACTAATAGCAAATTCACTAAAGAAAATATAATCTAACCACAAGGGGGCAGGTTTGAGTCATGTTTAAATTACAGCTGTGAAGATGAAACTTTAAAATGTATCATGTACAATGTAAAAAAATGAAGTGTTTTTCTATGCCCAGATTTAGCTCTCATATCAAATTTAGGTGAATTCTGATTAAAGAAAGTCACCTGGACAATCTCTAGACCATAAAAGACTATTGATATATTTTATGGATGACATGACCTACAATGAATAGGTCTGCGACAATTTTACTATCCTTTCAGCTGTAGTACATATAAGGATATCCTTATACATAGTTCCATGCCGCATTGATGATTTCACATATAAAAATGAGCCATAACAATTATCAACCAGTATTTTGAAGCCTTAGCATTTAAGTATGAAGGTATACTTAAACTATAAAATGAGATTTGCATTTCAGAACATCATTTATAGTTCAAGTAACATCCCTGTTTAAGTACAAAGGAATCTGAACAGAAATGTATTATTAAAGGATAATTCCAGTAACAACCATCATGGTGGCTGCTATTTTGCCAGCTATTATAGTAAATGATAGAATCTGTTTGCTATCATAGTTGTTTTTAAGTATTCAACTTGCAGCATGCATTATTATGCAGTAAGATGTGTTTTTGAGCTGGTTTTATTAAACACTTTTTATGAGTTGAGTCCCCTTAAACTAAAGTCATGTGTTTACAAGTAGAGTGAGTGAAGTGTATAGGTCTCTTACAAACCTAGTCCTTGTCTCCATAACATTAGGAAGAGTTTTTAATGAATGTGGTATACATTTTAACTGTAAACCAGCTGTTTGGCTAATACTCCTTTAGTAAATATTTCGAATACTCCTTATACTTAGGAATTGACTTGCAGTTTCACAGCATTAGTGAACCTCCAAATCATCCAAATGATAGCTGAGGATTTCATTGCATTCCAAGAAAAGGCAAACTGAAAAGGCATCACACTTATTAAGCTCAGAAACAGATAGAGAAAACCCTCTCTGCTAGATTACGAGTCTTGCGTTAGCCTTAAAAAGCAGCATTGAGAGGTCCCAACGCTGCTTTCTAAAGCCCGCTGGTATTACGAGTCTGGCAGGTACAGGTGTACTGCTCACTTTTCTTCCACAACTCGAGCATACCGCAAATCCCCTTACGTAAATTGCGTATCCTATCTTTTCAATGGGACTTGCATAACGCCGGTATTATGAGTCTTGGAAGAAGTGAGCGGTAGACCCTCTCCTGTCAAGACTCCTACCGCATTTAAAAGTCAGTAGTTAAGAGTTTTATGGGCTAATGCCGTAACATAAAACTCTTAACTAAAGTGCTACAAAGTACACTAACACCCATACACTACCTATTAACCCCTAAACTAAGGCCCCCCCACATCGCAAACACTTAAATACATTTTTTAACCCCTAATCTACCGACCGGACATCGCCGCCACTATAATAAAGATATTAACCTCTAAACCGCCGCACTCCCACCTCGCAAACACTAGTTAAATTTTATTAACCCCTAATCTGCCCTCCCTAATATCACCAACACCTACCTACATTTATTAACCCCTAATCTGCCGCCCCCAAGGTCGCCACAACTATATTAAATGCATTAACCCCTAAACCTAACCCTAACCCTGACACCCCCCTAACTTAAATATAATTTAAATAAAACGAAATAAAATTACTACAATTAAATAAATTATTCCTATTTAAAACTAAATACTTACTGATAAAATAAATCCTAAGCTAGATACAATATAACTAATAGTTACATTGTATCTAGCTTAGGTTTTATTTTTATTTTACAGGCAAGTTTGTATTTATTTTAACTAGGTAGAATAGTTACTAAATAGTTATTAACTATTTAATAACTACCTAGTTAAAATAAAGACAAATTTACCTGTAAAATAAATCCTTACCTAAATTAGAATTACACCTAACACTACACTATAATTAAAATAATTTCCAAAATTAACTACAATTAACTACAATTAAATTAAATAAACTAAAGTACGAAAACCCCCCCACTAAATTACAGAAAATAATTAAATTTTTTAAACTAATTAAACCTAATCTAATTACCCTAATAAAATAAAAAATCCCCCCAAAATAATAAAAATCCCTACCCTATACTAAATTACAAATAGCCCTTAAAAGGGCTTTTTGCGGGGCATTGCCCCAAAGTAATCAGCTCTATTACCTGTAAAAAAAAAAGACAATACCCCCCAACATTACAACCCACCACCCACACACCCAACCCTACTCTAAAACCCACCCAATCCCCCCTTAATAAAACCTAACACTACCCCCTTGAAGATGACCCTACCTTGAGACGTCTTTACCCAGCCGGGCAGAAGTGGTCCTCCAGAGGGGCAGAAGTCTTCATCCGATCCGGGCAGAAGAGGACCTCCAGATAGGCAGAAGTCTTCATCCAGGCGGCATCTTCTATCGTCATCCATCCGACGAGGAGCATCTCCATCTTGAAGACATCCAACATGGAGCATCCATCCAGACCGACGACTACCCGACGAATGGCGGTTCCTTTAAATGACGTCACCCAAGATGGCGTCCCTTGAATTCCATTGGCTGATAGGATTCTATTAGCCAATCGGAATTAAGGTTGTAAAAATCCTATTGGCTGATGCAATCAGCCAATAGGATTGAGCTCGCATTCTATTGGCTGATTGGATCAGCCAATAGGATTAAACTTCAATCCTATTGGCTGATTGCATCAGCCAACAGGATTTTTCCTACCTTAATTCCGATTGGCTGATAGAATCCTATCAGCCAATGGGAATTCAAGGGACGCCATCTTGGATGACGTCATTTAAAGGAACCGTCATTGTTCCAGTCGCCATAGATGGAAGAGGATGCTCCGCGTCGGATGTCTTGAAGATGGACCCACTCCACTCCGGATAGATGAAGATAGAAGATGCCGCCTGGATGAAGACTTCTGGCCATCTGGAGGACCTCTTCTGCCCGGATAGGATGAAAACTTCTGACCGTCTGGAGGACCACTTCTGCCCGGTTGGGTGAAGACGTCTCAAGGTAGGGTGATCTTCAAGGGGGTAGTGTTAGGTTTTATTAAGGGGGTTTGGGTGAGTTTTAGAATAGGGTTGGGTATGTGGGTGGTGGGTTTTAATATTGGGGGGTATTGTATTTTTTTTTTACAGGTAAAAGAGCTGATTACTTTGGGGCAATGCCCCGCAAAAAGCCCTTTTAAGGGCTATTTGTAATTTAGTATAGGGTAGGGATTTTTATTATTTTGGGGGGCTTTTTTATTTTATTAGGGGGATTAGATTAGGTGTAATTAGTTTAAAAATCTTGTAATTATTTTAATATTTTCTGTAATTTAGTGTTTGTTTTTTTCATACTTTAGTTTATTTAATTTAATTGTAATTAATTGTAGTTAGTTTAGGTAATTTAATTATACAGGGAGTGCAGAATTATTAGGCAAGTTGTATTTTTGAGGATTAATTTTATTATTGAACAACAACCATGTTGTCAATGAACCCAAAAAACTCATTAATATCAAAGCTGAATAGTTTTGGAAGTAGTTTTTAGTTTGTTTTTAGTTATAGCTATTTTAATGGGATATCTGTGTGTGCAGGTGACTATTACTGTGCATAATTATTAGGCAACTTAACAAAAAACAAATATATACCCATTTCAATTATTTATTTTTACCACTGAAACCAATATAACATCTCAACATTCACAAATATACATTTCTGACATTCAAAAACAAAACAAAAACAAATCAGTGACCAATATAGCCACCTTTCTTTGCAAGGACACTCAAAAGCCTGCCATCCATGGATTCTGTCAGTGTTTTGATCTGTTCACCATCAACATTGCGTGCAGCAGCAACCACAGCCTCCCAGACACTGTTCAGAGAGGTGTACTGCTTTCCCTCCTTGTAAATCTCACATTTTATGATGGACCACAGGTTCTCAATGGGGTTCAGATCAGGTGAACAAGGAGGCCATGTCATTAGATTTTCTTCTTTTATACCCTTTCTTGCCAGCCACGCTGTGGAGTACTTGGACGCGTGTGATGGAGCATTGTCTTGCATGAAAATCATGTTTTTCTTGAAGGATGCAGACTTCTTCCTTTACCACTGCTTGAAGAAGGTGTCTTCCAGAAACTGGCAGTAGGACTGGGAGTTGAGCTTGACTCCATCCTCAACCCGAAAAGGCCCCACAAGCTCATCTTTGATGATACCAGCCCAAACCAGTACTCCACTTCCACCTTGCTGGCGTCTGAGTCGGACTGGAGCTCTCTGCCCTTTACCAATCCAGCCACGGGCCCATCCATCTGGCCCATCGAGACTCACTCTCATTTCATCAGTCCATAAAACCTTAGAAAAATCAGTCTTGAGATATTTCTTGGCCCAGTTTTGACGTTTCAGCTTGTGTGTCTTGTTCAGTGGTGGTCGTCTTTCAGCCTTTCTTACCTTGGCCATGTCTCTGAGTATTGCACACCTTGTGCTTTTGGGCACTCCGGTGATGTTGCAGCTCTGAAATATGGCCAAACTGGTGGCAAGTGGCATCTTGGCAGCTGCACGCTTGACTTTTCTCAGTTCATGGGCAGTTATTTTGCGCCTTGGTTTTTCCACACGCTTCTTGCGACCCTGTTGACTATTTTGAATGAAACGCTTGATTGTTCGATGATCACGCTTCAGAAGCTTTGCCATTTTAAGAGTGCTGCATCCCTCTGCAAGATATCTCACTATTTTTTACTTTTCTGAGCCTGTCAAGTCCTTCTTTTGACCCATTTTGCCAAAGGAAAGGAAGTTGCCTAATAATTATGTACACCTGATATAGGGTGTTGATGTCATTAGACCACACCCCTTCTCATTACAGAGATGCACATCACCTAATATGCTTAATTGGTAGTAGGCTTTCGAGCCTATACAGCTTGGAGTAAGACAACATGCATAAAGAGGATGATGTGGTCAAAATACTCATTTGCCTAATAATTCTGCACTCCCTGTAGTGTAGTGTTAGGTGTAAATGTAACTTAGGTTAGGATTTATTTTACAGGTATATTTGTATTTATTTTAACTAGGAAGTTATTAAATAGTTAATAACTATTTAATAACTATTCTTCCTAGTTAAAATAAATTCAAAGTTGCCTGTAAAATAAAAATAAATCCTAAGCTAGATACAAATGTAACTATTAGTTATATTGTAGCTATTTTAGGGTTTATTTTATAGGTAAGTATTTAGTTTTAAATAGGAATTGTTTTTTTAATTGTAGTAATTTTATTTAGATGTATTTAAATTATATTTAAGTTAGGGGGGTGTTAGGGTTAGAGTTAGACTTAGATTTAAGGGTTAATAACTTTAATATAGTGGTGGTGATGTTGGCGGCAGCAGATTAGGGGTTAATAAATGTAGTTAGGTGGTGGCAACATTGTGGGGGGCCAATTAGGGGCTAATAAATAAAAAGTAGGTGTCAGTGATGTTGGGGGCAGCAGATTAGGGGTTCATAGGGATAATGTAGGTGGTGGCGATGTCCAGAGCGGCAGATTAGGGGTTAATAATATAATGCAGGTGTCGGCGATGTTGGGGGTGGCAGATTAGGGGTTAATAAGTGTAATATTAGGGGTGTTTTTTAGACTCGGGGTTCATGTTAGGGTGTAAGGTGTAGACATAAAATGTATTTCCCCATAGGAATCAATGGAGCTGCGTTAGAAGTTGAACGTTGCTTTTTTGCAGGTGTTTGGTTTTTTTTTCAGCCGAAACTGCCCCTTTGATTCCTATGGGGAAATCGTGCACGAGCATGTTCAGCCAGCTCACCACTGACTTAAGCAGCGCTGGTATTGAGGTGAGATGTGGAGCTAAATTCTGCTCTACGCTCACCTTTTTGCGGCTAACGCCGGGTTTAAAAAAACCTGTAATACCAGCGTTGTCTTAAGTGAGCAGTGAGAAAATAATGCTCGTAGGCACCACACGCCTGTTACTGCAAAACTTGTAATCTAGGTGTCTATTTTTTTATTAAAAGGTTAACTAGTAAGATTACATATATTTCGGCCAACAAAAAACGCTTATTAAATAGTTATACAGCCAAATAAAAGATCTTAATATATAACCAAGTCTCCTGTGCGGCAAGCTCACATTTTCCTAAAATCTTTTATTATATTGTACTTTGGTTAAACAGCGTATTATCAACGTAAATAATTATTTGAAAAATTGAGACTGTTGGATTTGCAAGACCTGTCTTGTTTTTTTTTACATGTAAGTATTCCAGCAGGTAAATAAATGATTCACAGAGAGTGAGCATTACACTATTGGTTTGATTATCTCAAGCTACCATATGTGAAAACATAAGCTGACATGGACAAGATCCATACAACCTGTTTTAAGAAGAGATACAAAATATTATAACAAGACAGTTAAGATTTTTATTATATTTATTTTTTAATTGCCTAACCTATCTAGCCAGTTAACTGCACAAATACAAATACGCCCCCAATACCCACACACACTCAAACACTCCCCCTACACACACACACTACTCAAACACTCCCCCCCCCCCACACACACACTATACTCAAAAACTCCCCCCCACACACAAACACTATTCAAAAACTCCCCCCACACACACCCACTACTCAAACACTCCCCCCCACACACACACACTATACTCAAAAACTCCCCCCCACACACAAACACTATTCAAAAACTCCCCCCACACACACCCACTACTCAAACACTCCCCCCCCCCCACACACACTACTCAAACACTCCCCCTACACACACACACACTACTCAAAAACTCCCCCCCACACACACACTACTCAAACTTTCCCCCCCCCACACACACACACACTACCCAAACTCTCCCCCCCCACACTCGCTCACACTACTCAAACACTCCCCCCACCCACACACACACACTACTCAAACACCTTCCTCCCCCACACACACACTACTTAAACACTCCCCCCCCCCACACACACTCAAACACTCCCCCCACCCACACACACACACACTACTCAAACACTCCCCCCCCCCCCACACACTACTCAAACACCCCCCCCCACACACACACTCAAACACTCACCCCCACCCTCACACACACACACTACTCAAACCCCCCCCCACACACACCCTCAAATACCTCACCCCCACACACACACTCAAACACCCCCCCACACACACACACTCAAACACTCCCCCCCACACTACTCAAACACTCCCTCCCCCTCAGAAACACACACTACTCAAACCCCCCCCCACACACACACACTCAATCCCCCCCCCCCAACACACACACTACTCAAAGAGGCAAATAGGAGCTATTTTAAACTTGCTTGTTCAGTTGGACTTTCAGGTCAGCTTAGAAAACTTTAAATAACTTACTCAAAGTAATATAGGAGCTAGATTAGGAGTGGTGTGCTAACTGTTGCACACAAGCTATATTGAGTTTATCATGGGTGTTTGTGTGCATCGGAGGTAGCGCACATATTGCAAGTTGAAAGTTAAAGCATTAACATAGATATACATACAGTATATATACAGGGAGTGCAGAATTATTAGGCAAGTTGTATTTTTGAGGATTAATTTTATTATTGAACAACAACCATGTTCTCAATGAACCCAAAAAACTTATTAATATCAAAGCTGAATATTTTTGGAAGTAGTTTTTAGTTTGTTTTTAGTTTTAGCTATTTTAGGGGGATATCTGTGTGTGCAGGTGACTATTACTGTGCATAATTATTAGGCAACTTAACAAAAAACAAATATATACCCATTTCAATTATTTATTTTTACCAGTGAAACCAATATAACATCTCAACATTCACAAATATACATTTCTGACATTCAAAAACAAAACAAAAATAAATCAGTGACCAATATAGCCACCTTTCTTTGCAAGGACACTCAAAAGCCTGCCATCCATGGATTCTGTCGGTGTTTTGATCTGTTCACCATCAACATTGCGTGCAGCAGCAACCACAGCCTCCCAGACACTGTTCAGAGAGGTGTACTGTTTTCCCTCCTTGTAAATCTCACATTTGATGATGGACCACAGGTTCTCAATGGGGTTCAGATCAGGTGAACAAGGAGGCCATGTTTTCTTCTTTTATACCCTTTCTTGCCAGCCACGCTGTGGAGTACTTGGACGCGTGTGATGGAGCATTGATTGTCCTGCATGAAAATCATGTTTTTCTTGAAGGATGCAGACTTCTTCCTGTACCACCGCTTGAAGAAGTTGTCTTCCAGAAACTGGCAGTAGGACTGGGAGTTGAGCTTGACTCCATCCTCAACCGGAAAAGGCCCCACAAGCTCATCTTTGATGATACCAGCCCAAACCAGTACTCCACCTCCACCTTGCTGGCGTCTGAGTCGGACTGGAGCTCTCTGCCCTTTACCAATCCAGCCATGGGCCCATCCATCTGGCCCATCAAGACTCACTCTCATTTCATCAGTCCATAAAACCTTAGAAAAATCAGTCTTGAGATATTTCTTGGCCCAGTCTTGACGTTTCAGCTTGTGTGTCTTGTTCAGTGGTGGTCGTCTTTCAGCCTTTCTTACCTTGGCCATGTCTCTGAGTATTGCACACCTTGTGCTTTTGGGCACTCCAGTGATGTTGCAGCTCTGAAATATGGCCAAACTGGTGGCAAGTGGCATCTTGGCAGCTGCACGCTTGACTTTTCTCAGTTCATGGGCAGTTATTTTGCGCCTTGTTTTTTCCACACGCTTCTTGCGACCCTGTTGACTATTTTGAATGAAACGCTTGATTGTTCGATGATCACGCTTCAGAAGCTTTGCAATTTTAAGAGTGCTGCATCCCTCTGCAAGATATCTCACTATTTTTGACTTTTCTGAGCCTGTCAAGTCCTTCTTTTGACCCATTTTGCCAAAGGAAAGGAAGTTGCCTAATAATTATGCACACCTGATATAGGGTGTTGATGTCATTAGACCACACCCCTTCTCATTACAGAGATGCACATCACCTAATATGCTTTATTGGTAGTAGGCTTTCGAGCCTATACAGCTTGGAGTAAGACAACATGCATAAAGAGGATGATGTGGTCAAAATACTCATTTGCCTAATAATTCTGCACTCCCTGTACATGTCTAAATATGTATATATATATATATATATATATATATATGTGTGTGTGTGTGTGTATATATATATATATATATATATATATATATATATATATATACATACAGTATATATGTTTGTGTGTTTATATATATACTATGTTACTATGTATGTGTGTACATATGTATTTATGTGTTTTACTGTATATTTACTTTACATATTTCACATTACAATGTTCTTCACTTACAGGATAAGGTCCTTTTTATTCCTAGATACACACACATATATATATATATATATATATATATATATATATATATGTATCAGATATATACAAATATATATGTAATATATATCTGTATATATCTGATACATATATATATATATATATATATATACATATATATATATATATATATATATATATATATATATATGTATATATATATATATATATATATATATATATATATATATATATATATATATATCAGATATATACAAATATATATGTAATAATATAAAGTACATTATTTTCTGTGTGAAAAACATAGGAATGTAAAATATGCATTTTACACATCATGTTTCTCAATTAGGATATTAACTAAGCTGGTTAGCGAACATGAAATCTTAGTATTCTTAAGGCGTGTTAATGAACTATTACATATAAAATATTTAAAAAATTAATAATTGTTAAAAATTATTAAACATACTGTAAAATATTCTAAACAATCTATTGATTATATCTATATTTTTTACAGTATGTTTATTAATTTTTAAAAATTACTATATATTTTTGTTAATATTTTATATGTAATATTTCAATAACATGCCTTAAGAATACTAAAGGGACACTGAACCCAATTTTTCTTTTGTGATCCAGATAGCGCATGCAATTTTAAGCAACTTTCTAATTTACTCCTATTATCAATTTTTCTTCGTTCTCTTGCTATCTTTATTTGAAAAGAAGGCATCTAAGCTTTTTTTGGTTCAGAATTCTGGACAGCATTGTTTTATTGGTGGATGAATTTATCCACCAATCAGCAAGGACAACCCAGGTTGTTCACAAAAAAAGGGCCGGCATCTAAACTTACATTCTTGCATTTCAAATAAAGATACCAAGAGAATAAATTAATTTTGATAATAGGAGTAAATTAGAAAGTTGCGTAAAATTTCAAGCTCTAGCTGAATCACGAAAGAAAACATTTGAGTTCAGTGTCCCTTAAGTTTTTATGTGTGCTAACCCGACTGCGTTAAGATCTAAATTAAGAAACATGATGAGCAAAACACATATTTTACATTTCTATGTTTTTCACATAGAAAGTAAAACAAGAACAATATTTAGATGAATTTTACAGCAAAAGGCAGCAAAATAAATAATGAAGGTGTATTGCAATAATGTTTAAGTATTACATAAAAAATATAAAAAAGAAAAATTATTAACAATTATTAAACATGCTGTAAAATAGATAGATATATTCTATGGATTATCCTATATAATAAAAGGCCAGGTATGTTTGTCAGATGCAGTCATGCGCAGTAGAGACTGCGCAAGGACAAACATACCCGGCCTTGAGCAGCAGAGAAAGTGTTTTTCTGCCGTGGGGGAGGGGGTGTGGCCGAGCGTGTTGCGATGGGGACGTGGTTGGACGTGTCACAATGGGGGCATGGCTGGTCACGCCACGGTGGGGGAATGACCAAATGGGAGTGCCATGATGGGGACGTGGCCGACAGGTGTGACGAGTGGGCTTGGCTGAGCGGGGGAGAAAGCAACAGAGGGGAGAGAACAAAACAGAGGGGAGAAAGCAAAAGAGAGGAGGGGTGAGAGAGAGCAAAAGAGAGGAAGGAGAGAGAGCAAAACAGAGGGGAAAGAGAGAGAGAGACCAAAAGAGAGGGGAAAGAGAGAGAGAGCAAAAGAGAGGGGGGAAAGAGAAGAGAGCGCAAAAGAGAAGGGGGGGGGAGAGATAGCAAAAGAGAGGGGGGAGGGAGAGAGCAAAAGAGGGGGGAAAGAGAGAGCAAAAGAGAGGGGGGAGAGAGAGAGAGCAAAAGATGGGCGAAAGAAAGAGCAAAAGAGAGGGGGAAAGAGAGAGAGAGATCGAAAGAGAGGGGGAGAGAGAGAGCAAAAGATAGGGGAGAGAGAGAAAAAAAGAGAGGAGGAAGAGCCAAAAGAGAGGGGGAAAGACAGAGCAATACAGAGTGGGATAGAGGGAGCAAAAGAGAGAGGAGAGAGAGCAAAAGAGTGATGAGATAGCAAAAGAGGGTCGAAAGAGCAAAAGAGAGGTGGGAGAGAGAGCAAAAGAGGGGGGAGAGAGAGAAAGATCAAAAGAGGGGAGAGAGAGAGCAAAAGAGGGGAGAGAGGGAGCAAAAGAGGGGAGAGAGGGAGCAAAAGAGAGGAGAGAGAGCAAAAGAGGGGAGAGAGAGCAAAAGAGGGGAGAGAGAGAGCAAAAGAGGGGAGAGAGAGAGAGCAAAAGAGGGGGGAGACAGAGCAAAAGAGAGGGAGAGAGAGCGCAAAATAGAGGGAGAGAGAGCACAAAATAGAGGGAGAGAGAGTGCAAAAGAGAGGGAGAGAGAGCAAAAGAGAGGGAGAGAGAGAGAGCAAAAGAGGGGGGAGAGAGAGCAAAAGAGGGGAGAGTGAGAAAAAAAGAGGGGAGAGAGAAAGAGAGCAAAAGAGAGGGTGAGAGAGAAAGAGCAAAAGAGAGGGGAGAGAGAGAAAGGGAGCAAAAGAGAGGGGGGAGAGAGAGAGCAAAAGAGGGGGAGAGAGAGAGAGCAAAAGGGAGGGGGAGAGAGAGAGCGTAAAAAAGAGGGGGGGGAGAGAGCAAAGGGTGGGACCGCGGTACTTAAAAAAATTGGCTTTAGGACTAGTTTATAATATTTTACAGTTTGTTTAATCATTTTTATTATTTTTTATATGTAATATTTTAATAACGCGCCTTAAGAATACTAGGTTTTCATGTGCGCTAACCCAACTGTGTTAAGATCTAGGGGCCAATTTACTAAAGTGCGGACGGACATGATACGATGTAGCGTATCATGTCCGCTGCACATCGATAAATGCTGACAGCATACGCTGTTGGCATTTATCATTGCACAAGCAGTTCTGGTGAACTGTTTGTGCAATGCCGCCCCCTGCAGATTCGCTGACGATTGGCCGCTAGCAGGGGGTATCAATCAGCCCCATCGTATAGGATTGGGCAGATTGAAGACCACAGCCTCAGAGGAAGCGGACAAGTTATGGAGCAGCAGTCTTAAGACCACTGATTCATAACTACTGTTTCCGGCGAGCCTAAAGGCTCACGCGGAAACAGGGGCATCAAGCTCCATTTGGAGCATGATAATACGGCCCCTTAAACTGGGAAATGTGATGAACAAAATGCATATTTTTTTCTTCCTATGACCTTCACATAGAAAATAATTTAATTTTTATTATTATATATATATATATATATATATATATATATATATATATATATATATATATATATTAATATAAACACACAGAAAAAGTCCAGCACTCACTCACAAGCTCTCCTAAGATAAAAAGCAGCAATGGAAGAATTAGTTACCGCATCTGGCCAAATGGGAAAAGCCCAGGTACATCGTCAAGGTTTCTTCCAATAAACCTGGGTCCCTAAACAGCCACACAATGCAGGCTCACAAACAAACAACTATGAAAAAATGGTGGGTGCACAGGCTTATGTAATTTCCCCAAACATATACAAAACATGGGGTGGGGTCAGCACTCTCAGGCCGGACCGGGTACACATCCCATGACCCTGCAACATGCACAGCCCTGGGTGCAAACCAGCACTCTCAGGAAGCTGCACTGTCACCACAGGCAGTTAACCCCAGTCAGGCCTGGGTGCAAGGCCCAAACAGGGACAATTACAAAAAAATATATATTTTAATATAAACACACAGACCCCACCCCATGTTTTTATATGTTTGGGGAAATTACATAAGCCTGTGCACCCTCCATTTTTTCATAGTTGTTTGTTTGTGAGCCTGCATTGTGTGGCTGTTTAGGGACCCAGGTTTATCGGAAGGAACCTTGACGAGGTACCTGGGCTTTTCCCATTTGTCGAGATGCGGTAACTAATTCTTCCATTGCTGCTTTTTATCTTAGTTGAGAGCTTGTGAGTGAGTGCTGGACTTTTTCTGTGTGTTTATATTAAAATATATATATATTTTTGTAATTTTCCCTGTTTGGGCCTTGCACCCAGGCCTGACTGGGATTAACTGCCTGTGACTGTGGTGACAGTGCAGCTTCCTGAGAGTGCTGGTTTGCACCCAGGGCTGTGCATGTTGCAGGGTCATAGGATGTGTACCTGGTCCGGCCTGAGAGTGCTGACCCCACCCCATGTTTTGTATATATATATATATATATATATATATATATATATATATATATATGTATATATACAGCATATATATATGTATATATCTGATACGGTTGATATAAAATACATATCTATACTTAAAAATTTATAGGGATAGATATGCATGTATCGATGTATATATGTGTATATACTGTATGTGTGTGCATATCTATATATATATACAGTGTATATACATAGAAATATGTATTTAAGAATAAAAAGTTAAAAATATTATCCGGTAAGTGAAGATTGGAATGTAAAATATGTACGGTAAATATACGGTAAAACACAAAAATAACATAAATACATATGTATACAAATATATATATATATATATATATATATATATAAATATAAAATTTATAAATTAAATATAAATTAAAAAGAGAACATATTCTGCTATGTGAAGAACATTGGAATTGGAAATATTAATATTTCCTGTCAGGTTACTGGACTTTGGAAATGTGATCCAGTTTGCGCGCTAGTAGGGTGTTTTTTTCTACTATTCGTGCTCCATTGAAGTCTATGGGAGAATATGTTAACGCGATAATGATATTGTAACTTTTTTGCTCTTTGCGATTGTTGGGTTAGCATAAGAGCAAAAACTTTTTACTTTCAATTTGTAATATGCACGGTATCTGTCTTGCAAAAAAAAAACTTACGTTGAGTGCAGTTAATGCGCAGGCAGGAGGGATAATCAAAGTTTCCATGGTATAATCAATATTCATTAATGAAAAAATCTAAAAATACTAAATATTAACAGAAAAATATTAAGAAAACGTTTCCTTAAAACACATTGGGCCAGATTATAAGTGGAGTGCAAAATATTGCTTTCACTAAAGTTATATTTGCGCTCCCCTTTGAAAAACCAGCGCATGCAAATGTGTGCTGGTAATTACCAGTTAGGTGCAATGCAAATGCAACCTTACGATAGTGTGCTTCCATAGACTCCAATGGGATCCTTGTTTTGATGCCGTCATACACGGCACAGAACCTAAATGCAGTAAAGGGGGTAAGTCGAGCAGCGATGGGACATTTAGGAAAAACATCAAATATAGGAATAAAAACGAGGAGATAAAATAACACAAAATTAAATAAAATGAAATATGAAAAATGATAAGAGATAAGAAATGATGACGAGAGTTAAATATGTCAGAAAGTCAGTGGGTTTGACAATAGGTAATAATGACTTAAACAAAATATAAATTTATATACACTGATACTAGGTTAAACCCATTGGAAATAAATAAATAAAGAGATAAATAAATTTTGACCTATACAGAGCATATTCAACATAGAGGAATTGGAGCTTAAATATTGGAAGCCTAAAAGAGGGAATACAATGTTACACAATATAATGTAATATAACATATAACATATGTATCAAAATAGAGATGAACTTGTTTTTGGTAGATCTGTATATATAAGGGGATGTTTAGCGAATTCTCTTTTCTTCTCCTCTCTCAGTATAATATCGAACAAATTTTAATAGGTAACATGTAATGAGATAAAGATCGCATATAAGAATAGCATTTTTTGATACCATTTTTGTTTTCATTAACATTTTTTATTTTTTTTATAAACATATTAGCTTGAAATGATTCTTAAGATACTGTTACGTAATTGCTCTATCAGTGTTACTTTTAAAGTGCAGCAATAGCCGGAAGCGCTTTGGTTTTTTCTCATACAGCTATTAGACAGACAGAGACACTAATTGATACAAGATATATATACTGTGATGTGGCTGTGTGTGGTCCGTAGCGCATGCGCGGACATGCTGTGTGTGAAGAGACCAATACCGCGAAGTATCCGTCTTAATTAATACCAACAGGTGTGCTGTAACGCAGGTAAGCAAACGTAACAGGAAATGCTATGTGTTTAAAAGAACCAAGTGATTTACTGTGCATTATTCCCTGACGAAGTGCCTCCGGGCAGGAAACGAGTCGGACGTTTCATTCTTAGTGCTCCCTCCCGAGCACACTTGTACCATGCTTAATTTTGACTTTAAATAAAGTCGGTTTTTACTTGCAAAACTAGGCGGCTGAAGTGTCTTCCTTGCAGCAGATCAATCACACAGTATCCAGGAATCCCTTTTCGTGAGACTAAGGAGTGTCTCATCTCCAGGTTGCAAGGAGCCTCGTTACCACCCACGCAGGAACACATAGAACTTCACAGTGGATACAAGGTAATCTGTTTTTTGGTTTATAGAGATACCGATAGATGTAATAGATACTCATATTTACATCACACATTCTAATCTATGTTCTTGTGCATACTGCGGTGAGGTGAACTAGAGACTATATATTTACACAGAAGAAAAAAAAGCACGTATATCGCTACACAGTTTGAAGCTTGACTCAACATAGGAGTATATACTATACACATCTTAGTGCAAAATAATTACAGTGTGTGAGAGTGCGCCTTATAATCATCTAGAAATATATATATATATATATATATATATATATATATGTGTGTTAATATGTTTATATACCCATATTTACACATACATTTATATGTATATAAGCATATACATATATATTTACAGGGAGCACACAGTTCCCATAGACCGCAATGTAAAGGCACATTTCAGTGACGTTTGGTTTCTAACACCCAACACCCACCAACTTTACCCCAAAAAAACTGTCTGGTGCAGATATTTTTTTTTAAAATAAAAAATGCAACTATACTTTATTTTTAAAAGCAATAGACTCTGTATTTTGGGGGCATTTGGGGCACATTTAAAAAAGTATCTTGAGGTCTGACCTCTCGTTAATTTTTTAAGCGCTAATTGCTATCACAAGCTCGTCGTCGAAATAACCAGCCCCTTGTAATGGCTGGTTATTTATTGTGCACCCTCAAACTGGCTAGTTTGCCCGTTTGCAGGCTTATAATAAATTAGCCCATTATAAGATGATAGATATAGGTCCTGATGATATAAGGGTCTCCAGTCTAGTGAGATTATTCACTGAACGTAAATATTTTCAGTTTTGTTGCTTAGTATTTACTGAACCCCAATCTATTATTATCTGTTTATTGCAGGAAAAGTAGCCAACAAATTTTATGCAATTCAATATTTTCAGACTGAATATTTTTTGATGATTGGTACAATGTCTTTAGAACCTGAAAACATGTTGTTGTTTTTTTCAGATGAGAAATTGAGATTGACATAAAGAACATTGGTTGAAATTGACTGTACTTTTTCAAAGCCATGTGCAAAGCTCTGAGTTAGTAAACTCAGCTGATGTAGCAAAGTGCTTTGTAGAAGTGGCATCTGTATACAAATAGATTGGTTTCACCATACAAATGAAAGCCATTTAACAGAAAAAAAGATGAAAGACACATTCCAGTGAGATCTACAGCAATGGGTTTCTTTACAGCTAAAAATATATGGAAAGTGAATGGCAGAACGTTTTTGGCAACACAAGGAAAAAAATGATAGCGTATACAATAATGACAGAAAGTAAACTTGATTCAGTGAAAATGTAGCATAATCACATGAAGGATGAAAGAACTCTAAAAATATTGATGAAAACTGAAGCAAAACGTAAATCACTTTCATATTTCCAAAAATGAGACTCCTTAAACACATTTATAATTCATGTTTAATTCTTACAGCAAATTCCTAGTCAGGTGCTAAAAATTACATCCATGTTTCTATGTCACAGCAGGCTATTTATATTAGTATACACATTTTGGTTACATACATAAACAGATATATATATATATATATATATATATATATATATATATATAAATATATATATATTTAGAAATACAAAGAACTTATTCTGCTATGTGCAGAACTTTGGAATGTTAAATATATACAGTATATATTCACTATAACACTTTATAAAATATGAATATTGCATACATATGTTTTTACATGCTTTCAGCCACTTAACCTGCAAAGGTTTACATGTGTATATGTGTCTGTAAATACATGTATACATACACACACAAACACACATATATATATATACATCTTTAGTGATGTACAGTATATTTATGTATCCCAATGTTAAAGCCTTTTACACCTGAGATCTAATATCTTTGAGCCTTTATAACTTTTGTGTGCAATACTTTTTAATAACTTTTATTATATAGTGTTATTATGATACTCTGTTCCAGAGATTGTTTGGCTATGGGGCATAGACTTAAAAACTCTAGGATAGTATTTCCTTTCCCTTCACAGATACATGAAATTAGAGGTCTATTACAGGGGCACCCAGATTCTAGCCCTATCTTGGTAGAATCTAGATCTAGCTGTAGTGAAATACTTTTACAATGGAACAGATTGGGCCTCTTATGTTGAGTTTGTCCAGTCTCATAATCTTTCTTCTAGGTTGCATTTCGAAGCATTACCATTTTGTTTTCTTTTATGAAGATGGGGCTTCTTTAAGGATGAACCTAAATCACTCTTTGGGAAGCAAGGTGGAATGTGGGAGCTCAGAGGAGAAGGCCTCTCTCTGTACATTATCAATGTATATTGAATAGCCCAACTTTACAGAGGACACATTCTGCTTGCATGCGAAAGAGCTTGACATTAAACAATAGAATATAGCCATTAAGATGACCAGGGTAGCTATTCATTGTTTAACTCTTTTCGAACAATTCTACAAATTGCTAAAACGGTGAATTGGGTTTCCAGATCTCATCCCCCCCACATGTTGGAGATCTTGTGGAGCGGTTGGGACAGTCATAAATGTTTAGTGGGAATGCCCTGTATTAGCACACCTGTGGTGCAAGGTTTTTAATTTATGTGATATTTTTGGTTTACCAACTAGCCCTAAACCTGAATTATACATACTTCACTGCATTCCGGACCGGGTACACATCCATGACCCTGCAACATACTCAGAACCATAGGGGAAATTGCAAAACAAATTAATACAATACACAGAGAAAACACTGCACTCAGTAGCAAGCTCACAGCTAAGATTTAAAAGCAAAAATGGAAAGGTTAGTTACCAAATTTGGCCAAATGGGACAAGCCCAGGTACCACGTCAAGGTCCTTTCCAATACCTGGGACCCTAAAACACCCACACAATGCAAGCTCTCAAATCCAAACAAACTGGGAACAAGGGAAGGGTGCATAGGCTTATGTAATCACACCAGTAATATACAAAAAACGGAAGGGGACTGCACTCCAAGACCGGACCGGGTACATATCCCATGACCCTGCAACATGCTCAGCCCTGGGTGCTCAGTGGCACTCACAAGAAGCTGTGCTGTCACCAGAGTCACAGGCAGTTAACCCCAGGCCAGTCTGGGTGCTTTTAAATCTGAGCTGTGAGCTTGCTAGTGAGTGCAGGGTTTTCTCTGTGTTTATTTATATATCATGATGGTGGTTGATGGTGGTGAAACTGTCTTCTGTCTTTAGCTAGATATTGGTTAACAACAGCCAGCCCCAACATTTCATAAAATGAAAGATATAAATTATATTAGACTTATGGAAGAGGTCTTTTTAAATAGGGGAATCGCAAACCTACACTGTGCAATCTGGGAACTATGGAATTCGGTAACCTCTACCCCTGCATCTTAACTTATAACATTCACTATACTTTTGTTTGATAACATGGACCCAGCTCTTAGCTTTTGATATACATTGGATTATTGAAGTCTTTATTGATAACAATGTTTTCTTTTACCTTGTGTATGAAGACTAACTATAGCAGATACTTTGAGGCCTATTTATCAAGCCGTCAACCGCAAATACTCTGGAATTCTGCAGTGTAATTGCGGAGGGCTTGATTTGCCTTAGTTATCAAAGCCTACAGACCGGCAAAAGTAGTAATTTGTGACGTAACATACGATCCGCCGGTCTCAGTCCGACACTGTGCGATGCTTACATCATTACAGGTATTCCGAATGAAAATTCGGCACTATCTGACTACTTTTGCTAGTTAACAAATATCTAACAGGTAAGCTTGCCACTATTCTGGCCCAGCGTACCTGCTTTTCAATCCGCCGCCGTGGAGGCAATGGATGCCATAGGAATCAATGGGAGTCTGAAAGGAGCGAAAGCTTATGTTCGCTGCTGCCCAATATCCCATTGATTCCTATGGTAGAATAAAAGTTATGTTTACACCTAACACCCTAACATTTTCCCTGAGTCTAAACACACCTAATCTGCCAGCCCGACATCGTCACCACCTGCATTATACTTATTAACCCCTAATCTGCTGCCACTTACATAAAGTTATTAATCCCTATCCCTCCGCTCCCGGACCCCACCGCAACTAAATAAATGTATTAACCCCTAAACCCCTGGCCTCCCACATCACTAGCACTTACTAAACATATTAACCCCTAAACCACCAGCGCCCCACATTGCCTTAAACTATTAACCCCTAAACCTAACAACCCGATAACTTTATATGAAATATTAACTAATCCCTATCTTATAATAAATTTAAACTTACCTTTAGAATTAAATTAAACTATATTAAACTATTAATTAACCTACCCTATTATACTAAAATTACATTAAACTATATTAAACTATTAATTAATCTACCCTAACTATTATACTAAAATTACATTAAACTATATTAAACTATTAATTAACCTAACCTAACTATTAGACTAAAATTACATTAAACTACAAATTAAATTAACTATATTATATATTTAAACACCTAACCCTACTCAAATAATTTAAATCTACACTACAATTACTAAGTTACAAAAAATAACAAACACTAAGTTACACAAAAAGATAAACACTAAGTTACAAAAAATAAAAACAGTAAAACCCACCACCCACACAACCAACCCCCCCAAATAAAAACCTAACTAAAAAACCCTAAGCTCCCCATTGCCCTGAAAAGGGCATTTGGATGGGTATTGCCCTTAAAAGGGTATTTAGCTCTATTGCAGCCAAAAACCCTAAGCTAAAAATAAAACCCACCCAATAAACCCTTAAAAAATCCTAACACTAACCCAATAAGATTCACTTACAGTTTTGAAGATCCAACATCCATCCTCCAAGAAGCTGGCCGAAGTCTTCATCCAAGCAGCCAAAGTCTTCCTCCAAGCCCGCAGAAGTCTTCACCCAGAAGGCATCTTCAATCTTCATCCATCCATCCGGCGCGGAGCGGCTCCATCTTCAAGATATCTGACGCGGAGCATCCTCTTCAATCGACGTCTTCTTCCCGAATAAAGGTTCCTTTAAATTACGTCATCCAAGATTGCGTCCCTTAGATTCTAATTGGCTTATAGAATTCTATCAGCCAATCGGAATTAAGGTTGAAAAAATCCTATTGGCTTTTGCAATCAGCCAATATGATTGTGCTTTCATCCTATTGGCGGATGCAATCAGCCAATAGAATGCGAACTCAATCCTATTTTGAACTGCAATAGAGCTAAATGCCCTTTAAAGGGCAATGCCCATCCAAATGCCCTTTTCAGGGCAATGGGGAGCTTAGGTTTTTTTAGTTAGGTTTTTATTTAGGGGGGTTGGTTGTGTGGGTGGTGGGTTTTACTGTTGGGGGGTGTTTGTATTTTTTCTTTACAGGTAAAAGAGCTGATTTCTTTGGGGCAATACCCCGCAAAAGGCCCTTTTAAGGGCCATTGGTAGCTTATTGTAGGCTAGGTGTTTTTTTTATTTTTGGGGGGGGGGGTTATTTTCATAGGGCCCTTAGATTAGGTCTAATTAGTTTAAATCTTTAATAATTTCTTTTTTATTTTTTGTAACTTAGTGTTTATTATTTTGTGTAACTTAGGCCTAGATTTGGAGTTTGGCGGTAGAAGGGCTGTTAACGCTCCGCGGGTTTTTTTCTGGCCGCACCATAAAATTAACTCTGGTATCGAGAGTTCAAACAAATGCTGCGTTAGGCTCCAAAAAAGGAGCGTAGAGCATTTTTACCGCAAATGCAACTCTCGATACCAGAGTTGCTTACGGACGCGGCCAGCCTCAAAAACGTGCTCGTGCACGATTCTCCCATAGGAAACAATGGGACTGTTTGAGCTGAAAAAAAACCTAACACCTGCAAAAAAGCAGCGTTCAGCTCCTAAGGCAGCCCCATTGTTTCCTATGGGGAAACACTTCCTACGTCTGCACCTAACACTCTAACATGTACCCCGAGTCTAAACACCCCTAACCTTACACTTATTAACCCCTATTCTGCCGCCCCCGCTATCGCTGACCCCTGCATATTTTTTTTAACCCCTAATCTGCCGCTCCGTAAACCGCCGCAACCTACGTTATCCCTATGTACCCCTAATCTGCTGCCCCTAACACCGCCGACCCCTATATTATATTTATTAACCCCTAATCTGCCCCCCTCAACGTCGCCGACACCTGCCTACACTTATTAACCCCTAATCTGCCGAGCGGACCTGAGCGCTACTATAATAAAGTTATTAACCCCTAATCCGCCTCACTAACCCTATCATAAATAGTATTAACCCCTAATCTGCCCTCCCTAACATCGCCGACACCTACCTTCAATTATTAACCCCTAATCTGCCGAGCGGACCTCACCGCTATTCTAATAAATGTATTAACCCCTAAAGCTAAGTCTAACCCTAACACTAACACCCCCCTAACTTAAATATAATTTACATCTAACGAAATAAATTAACTCTTATTAAATAACTTATTCCTATTTAAAGCTAAATACTTACCTGTAAAATAAATCCTAATATAGCTACAATATAAATTATAATTATATTATAGCTATTTTAGGATTAATATTTATTTTACAGGCAACTTTGTAATTATTTTAACCAGGTACAATAGCTATTAAATAGTTAAGAACTATTTAATAGTTACCTAGTTAAAATAATAACAAATTTACCTGTAAAATACATCCTAACCTAAGATATAATTAAACCTAACACTACCCTATCAATACATTAATTAAATAAACTACCTACAATTACCTACAATTAACCTAACACTACACTATCAATAAATTAATTAAACACAATTCCTACAAATAAATACAATTAAATAAACTAGCTAGAGTACAAAAAATAAAAAAGAACTAAGTTACAAAAAATAAAAAAATATTTACAAACATAAGAAAAATATTACAACAATTTTAAACTAATTACACCTACTCTAAGCCCCCTAATAAAATAACAAAGCCCCCCAAAATAAAAAATTCCCTACCCTATTCTAAATTAAAAAAGTTACAAGCTCTTTTACCTTACCAGCCCTGAACAGGGCCCTTTTGCCAATAGAATGCGAGCTCAATCTGATTGGCTGATTGGATCAGCCAATCGGATTGAACTTGATTCTGATTGGCTGATTCCATCAGCCAATCAGAAAATTCCTACCTTAATTCCGATTGGCTGATAGAATCCTATCAGCCAATCGGAATTCGAGGGACGCCATCTTGGATGACGTCCCTTAAAGGAACCGTCATTCGTCGGGAGACAACGGAAGAAGAGGATGGATCCGCGTCGCCTGCTTCAAGATGGACCCGCTCCGCACCGGATGGAAGAAGATCGAAGATGCCGCTTGGAGAAGATGTTTGCCGGTCCGGATGTCCTCTTCTTGCCGGATAGGAGGAAGACTTTGGAGCCTCTTCTGGACCTCTTCAGCCACCGGATGATGGATCGCCAACCCCCGCTTGGGTTGGATGAAGATGTTGGAGCCAGGACGGATCGGTGATACCTGGATGGTGAAGACAAGGTAGGAAGATCTTCAGGGGCTTAGTGTTAGGTTTCTTTAAGGGGGGTTTGGGTTAGATTAGGGGTATGTGGGTGGTGGGTTGTAATGTTGGGGGGGTATGGTATGTTTTTTTTTACAGGCAAAAGAGCTGAAATTCTTGTGGCATGCCCCGCAAAGGGCCCTGTTCAGGGCTGGTAAGGTAAAAGAGCTTGTAACTTTTTTAATTTAGAATAGGGTAGGGAATTTTTTATTTTGGGGGGCTTTGTTATTTTATTAGGGGGCTAAGAGTAGGTGTAATTAGTTTAAAATTGTTGTAATATTTTTCTTATGTTTGTAAATATTTTTTTATTTTTTGTAACTTAGTTCTTTTTTATTTTTTGTACTTTAGCTAGTTTATTTAATTGTATTTATTTGTAGGAATTGTGTTTAATTAATTTATTGATAGTGTAGTGTTAGGTTAATTGTAGGTAATTGTAGGTAGTTTATTTAATTAATGTATTGATAGGGTAGTGTTAGGTTTAATTATATCTTAGGTTAGGATTTATTTTACAGGTAAATTTGTTATTATTTTAACTAGGTAACTATTAAATAGTTCTTAACTATTTAATAGCTATTGTACCTGGTTAAAATAATTACAAAGTTGCCTGTAAAATAAATATTAATCCTAAAATAGCTACAATGTAATTATAATTTATATTGTAGCTATATTAGGATTTATTTTACAGGTAAGTATTTAGCTTTAAATAGGAATCATTTATTTAATAAGAGTTAATTTATTTCGTTAGATGTAAATTATATTTAAGTTAGGGGGGTGTTAGTGTTAGGGTTAGACTTAGCTTTAGGGGTTAATCCATTTATTATAGTAGCGATGAGCTCCGGTCATCAGATTAGGGGTTAATAATTGAAGGTAGGTGTCGGCGATGTTAGGGAGGGCAGATTAGGGGTTAATACTATTTATGATAGGGTTAGTGAGGCGGGTTAGGGGTTAATAACTTTATTATAGTAGCGGTGCGGTCCGCTCGGCAGATTAGGGGTTAATAAGTGTAGGCAGGTGTCGGCGACGTTGAGGGGGGCAGATTAGGGGTTAATAAATATAATATAGGGTTCGGCGGTGTTAGGGGCAGCAGATTAGGGGTACATAGGGATAACGTAGGTGGCGGCGCTTTGCGGTCGGAAGATTAGGGGTTAATTATTTTAAGTAGCTGGCGGCGACGTTGTGGGGGGCAGGTTAGGGGTTAATAAATGTAATACAGGGGTCGGCGGGGTTAGGGGCAGCAGATTAGGGGTACATAAGTATAACGTAGGTGGCGGTCGGCAGATTAGGGGTTAAAATATTTTAATCGAGTGGCGGCGATGTGGGGGGAGCTCGGTTTAGGGGTACATAGGTAGTTTATGGGTGTTAGTGTACTTTAGGGTACAGTAGTTAAGAGCTTTATGAACCGGCGTTAGCCCAGAAAGCTCTTAACTCCTGCTTTTTTCAGGCGGCTGGAGTTTTGTCGTTAGAGCTCTAACGCTCACTTCAGAAACGACTCTAAATACCGGCGTTAGGAAGATCCCATTGAAAAGATAGGATACACAAATGGCGTAGGGGGATCTGCGGTATGGAAAAGTCGCGGCTGAAAAGTGAGCGTTAGACCCTTTAATCACTGACTCCAAATACCAGCGGGCGGCCAAAACCAGCGTTAGGAGCCTCTAACGCTGGTTTTGACGGCTACCGCCGAACTCCAAATCTAGGCCTTAGTGTTTGTTATTTTTTGTAACTTAGTTGTTAGTTTTTTGTAACTTAGTAATTTTTTAGTGTAGATTTAAATTATTTGAGTAGGGTTAGGTGTTTAAATATATAATATAGTTAATTTAATTTGTAGTTTAATGTAATTTTAGTATAAAAGTTAGGGTAGATTAATTATTAAATTAATATAGTTTAATGTAATTTTAGTCTGATAGTTAGGTTAGGTTAATTATTAGTTTAATATATTTTAATGTAATTTTAGTCTAATAGTTAAGTTAGGTTAATTAATAGTTTAATATAGTTTAATGTAATTTTAGTATAATAGTTAGGGTAGATTAATTAATAGTTTAATATAGTTTAATTTAAATCTAAAGGTAAGTTTAAATTTATTATAAGATAGGGATGAGTTAAAGTTTAATGTACAGTTAGCGGGTAGTTAGGTTTAGGGGTTAATAGTTTAATTAAGTTTATGGCAATGTGGGGGGCTGGCGGTTTAGGGGTTAATAACTTTATTTAGTTGCGGTGGGCTCCGTGAGTGGCGGGATGGGGGTTAATAACTTTATTAGAGTGGCGGTGGACTCTGGGAGCGGCGGGATAGGGGTTAATAACTTTATTACAGTTGCGATGGGCTCCGGGAGCAGCGGTATAGGGGTTAATAACTTTATTTAGTTGCGGCAGGGTCGGTGAGCGGCGGGATAGGGGTTAAACAGTTTATTATAGTGGCAGTGCTTAGTGACAGTATACAAATAAAGCTGTGAAAAAGCCGAATAGCAGCAAGATCAATGACTGTTAGTTAACAACAGTCCACTGCTCGTCGCCCCGTACTTGGTGTGCAGCTTTTTGACAGCTTTTTTGTTAAATATGGAGAGCGTAATCAGGTCCGCGGCAGCGATGTTAGGCGAGTGTATTGGTGCCGCTGAATGCAAGTAAGTTGACGATTTGATAAATAGGCCTCTTTCTGACTGTTGACATCATACTTCTTGTTTAGTTATCAAAAATGGATCTAGATCTTCCTAGATAGATTACTGCTCATAGTGGAAAATGATGTTTCACCCTTTGGGACTGTTGTGTTTGAGGTTGAATTTATCTTAACACCTATTTAGTAAAGTTGTAGTGATCTACATATTGATTTGTTGTATCATAAAATTAAATTAAAAATAAAAATAAAATTGATTATTTGTTTAATCTTTTTTATTTATATAAAGTACAGACCAGTATCTTTATTACATAGTGTTGCAAGACATTTGTTTGTTATGTATTGTACCTTCTTAGTATTGGGTATCACCCTGACTAATTTGTCTTGTCGGAAGATATCTGTACATGTTACTAAAATACCTCAATAAAAATATTAAAATAAAAAAAACAAAAAACGTTTTTTTCCTTATAAATTTGATTTTATTCACAAAGACAGTCCTCTAAGAAAATGCATGAATGTGTTCAATGCTTAAAGAGACGCGAAACCCAAAATATTTCTTTCATGATTCAGAAAAAGCATGTGATTTTAAACAACTTTCTAATTTATTTCTATTATCAAATTGTCTTTGTTCTCTTGGTATATTTTGTTGAAAAAACAGGGGTGTAAGCCTAGGAGCAATTACTTGTCTGGAGTACTAGATGGTAGCCAGATACATACCTAGGTATCTCTTCAACAAAGAATAACATGGGAATGAAGCAAATTTGAAAATAGAAGTAAATTAAAAACATTTTTAAAATGGTATGCTCTGTCTGAATCACAAAGCTCTGTCTGAATCACAAAGGTCTGTCTGAATCACAAAAGAAATGTTTTGGGTTTTTATAGCCCTTTAAGAAACCAACTGCAAATATTAGATTATGACTATAAACATATAATACAAAGAGTCGTATCTATATTAAAAAGATACCTTTCCATATTTTTGGTGCTGGAATGAGACAGACAGTACTAACTGTAATGTTTATTACTGGAGCTTTACATGCAAGAGATAGACTTTTTTAGCTGTCTTTCCCTTTCAGCATATCAAATATAGGTTACAATTTACTTCTTCAGTTTTTACAATATTTTCACATTTTGCATTTTGTTTCAGTGTGATTAGTACACTTTTTTCATATCAATTTATTTATCTATCAAGTAGAACTATGCCCCTACACTTGTAGTGCGAATCAAAACTACTTTGGTTATTTGGAATTTTTAGCATGTTAACATCAAAAAAGTTTTAGTTGAAACAGAACTACTAGAAAGGCCATGAAAATGTCTAAATGTTCATACATTTTTGCTAATTTAGCACATACTTAATATCTCTTTGCCTTGCAGCTAAAATATGTTGGACTTTTGAGTAAACAGATCAATGCAATATGTTTCATTGTGCCATGGTTTTATTGTAAACAGGAGAGGGAGAGATGCATTTTCATGTACTAATATGTTTTCTGTTGAAAAGTTTTCAGAGTAACTATTGCATTGATCTGAAGTTGGTGAATGACTGTATACAGTGAAAAGGTCACCGTCTTTGTGTGTGGTTAGAATGCTAACTGCAATATTTCTATGCATTTCAGAACTTTTAGAGTACAAAACTTTTTTTGACATGCTTAACCGTAACAACAAAATAAGGACTAATTATATATGTTCATGATGCACAAAGCATTATTACAGCAGTATCACTACAGATAAAAATAAAAACAATATCAAAATAATTATAAGGTGCTTGTCTAATAAAAAAAAAAGAATTAGATAAAAGTCTTAGTCTTATTATATTTATGAATGTGATTTAGTCTACTCTTTACATGAATAGTTTGCCATTTAAAGGGATATTAAAATCAAAATGAAATTTTGCATAAAGGCCCAGAGTAAAAGCGGAGTGCTGTTCATAGAGCAGGGTACAATATCAATAGTGATGGACTGTGCTAAAATTAGCTCACAAATTTATGGCTGATTTTAACAGACTATAGGATTTAAGCAGCTCTCATCCTATTGGCTGATTTGAATTTTTCAGCCAATAGGAATGCAAGGGTACCCCAATATAAAAGGGGTACCTTGCATTCAATCTTCAGTGTGCGGCGGAGGATCGCATGAAGAGGACCTCCATGTCCGACCGATGGACCTCCGACTCTATTCCGCCTCCATGCATCCACCGACCTCTCTGCCATGAAGATAGAAGATGCCGGACCCATGATGGGTGAAGCTGGAGCCGCCTAGATGAAGATGTTTTGCTGCTGGTAAGAAGATGTATGTCCGGACTTCATCAATTGTGAGTACCGATTTTGAGGTTAATCTTAGGTTGTTTTTTTGTTTTTTTGGGGGGTTAGGGATTTATTTTTATTTTTAATGGGCTGAAAAAGAGCTGAATGTCCTTTTAAGGGCAATGCCCATACAAATACTCTTTTCGGGGCAATGGGTAGATTAGCGATGCGGGTGGATGGTGGTTTAGTGGTTAATACTTTAATTAGGTGTATGCGATGTCAGGGATGGCGGATTAGGGGTTAATACATTTTATTAGTGATTGTGATGTGGGGGACGGCAGTTTAGGCGTTAATAGGTTTATTTAGTTTTGGTGATGTTTGGGGATGGCGGATTAGGGGTTAATGGGTTTATTTAGTGTTGATGATGTGGGGGGACAAAGCTTTAGGAGTTAATAGATTTATTTAGTGTTGGTGATATGGGGGCATGGGGGTTTAGAGGTTAATAGGTTTAGTTAGTGTTGGCAATGTGGGGGGATGGCAGTTTAGAGGTTAATATGTTTAGTTAGTGTTGGCGATGTGGGGGGACAGCGGTTGAGAGGTTAATAGGTTTAGTTAGTGTTGGCGATGTGGGGGGATGGTGGTTTAGGGGTTGTTTATTTAGTGTTGGCAATGTGGGGAGTTGGCGGTTTAGAATAGATTAGTTAGAATGAATATGGAGAAGGAATTAAAAAATTTGGAAACTGATTCATTCCTTTTCTGAATTTTTCTGCATTTTAGTTATGTGCCAATTCGGTAATTCGGATTCATCCGAATCTCCGAATCAGCCAAAATTCGGCTGAAAAATAAATTCGGCTGAAACGAATTGCACATGCCTAATATCAATCCCTTGAACAAATGCATGCGAATAAAGGGACTGTGAAAGATGTGCTGCAGTTCTTGTGAACTGCTGGAGCAATGCCTCCCCCTGCAGATTCACGGTCAATTCGCCTCTAGCAGGGGTGTCAATCAACCCGATCATATTCGATCGGGTTGATTTCTGTCCGCTGCCTCAGAGCAGGCGGACAGGTAATGGAGCAGCGGTCTTCATAACATCTATTTCCGGTGACCCTGAAGGCTCGCCCAAAACACGGGGCATCAAGCTCCATACGGAGCTTGATAAAGTGACCCCATACTCTCTTTCTCTCTCTCTCTCTCTCTCTTTCTTTCTCTCTTTGGGGTCAATTTATTATAGTGCGAGCGGACATGATATGATGTAGCGTATCATGTCTGCTGCATATCGATAAATGCCAACATCATACGCTCCCTGCATTTATCATTGCACCAGCAGTTCTTGTGAACTGCTGGTGCAATACCGCCCCCTGCAGATTCGCGGCCAATCGGCCGCTACCAGGGGGTGTCAATCAACCCAATCGTATTCGATTGGGTTGATTTCTGTCTGCCGCCTCAGAGCAGGTGGACCGCTTATGGAGCAGTTGTCTTTAGACCGCTGCTTCATAACTTCTGTTTCCGGTGAGCCTGAAGGCTCGCCGGAACCACGGGGCATCAAGCTCTGTACGGAGCTTGATAAATATGCCCCTTTTTCTCTTTCTTTTTCTCTCCCATTTATTTTTTTAAGTTATTTTAGAAATAATGTATTGGTTTTACCCATGTATAGCTAGGGGATGCTACATTACACTCTGCTGTGAATATTTATTCTGTGAAGAAGGAAGTGTTTCTAATATAATACTTGAAAGTGAGTCTTATCCACACCAAAGATTATACATCTTCAACAAACTGAAGCTTGTTAGGTAAACTGAAAAGGCAGAAAGGAAAAAACTGAGATAGCCACAAGTTTGATAGCACTTATAAGGCAAGTGCTAAACCCCTTAATTAGTAACAGATTCCTAACTTTCCGGCAACTGATACAAAACCTTCTCTCAACAGATCTTCTAAAGAGCACTAACCACATAAGTACACTTATTAGTTACACATGCTGCGGGGTGTGCTGAGGGGAACATGAATTGCACCCCTGGATAGCACACAAATATTGTCACTGAACAGCACTATTCATGTTCCCCCCTGCGTACCCTGTAGCATGTGTAACTCATAAGTGTCCAGAAAAACATGGCCGAGGTGGCAAACCTAAGGATATCCCATTAACAGTGCTTTGAGATTTGCTATTATTAGCCCCATTTAGGGCTAGATTACAAGTGGAGTGCACATTTTTGGGCAGAGTGCATTAACTTGTTCTCATGCTAAGAATAAAACACTATCTGGCATTACAAGGGAATGGTTACACATTTTAACCAGGGCATGCTAACACGGAGGAAACCTTTGAGCACGCCCTAATGGATGATGCAGGGAACTCTATTAGCTTGCTCATTGCACTCATATTATAAATGGTGAGTTCTGTGCTCAAGTGCAATCCAAAATACCTCTGTCAAATGTTGCCCTTTTACAGACCTAAAGCAAACTATTCTTATTAATAGTATAGCACAGAACTACACCTATGCACCTATGATAGGAAGATGTTAGCATGTCCTATAGTAAAACTCTGGTGCGAAAAATAACATGAGTACAAAAATAGAAGCACAATTGTTTGAACTAATAGCTCTATTATTTTTGTGCTTCACTTGTAATCTAGGACTTAAATCTAGGACTTAAAGTGTTCTTTTCAATTGCACAATAGATTTTCTTTTTCATTTCCTTTCAAGCCATTCTCAAAGTGACATAAACTGGCAAAAAAACAGTAACACTTCCAAGGCTTAAGTTATTTCTTATTATTAGAAGCAACAGGAAACAGCTGTGAATTTTGTGCTTTTACATATCCAAGATTCCCAAATGTCAATTTATAATCAGTAAATATGGTAATCCTGTGCCTTAAAGGGACATGAAACCCAACATTTTTCTTTCCTGATTCAAATAAAGAATAAAATTTTTTTTAAAAAAGTTTCAAATTTACTTATTTATCAAATTTGCTTCATTCTCATGTAATTTTTTGTTTAAAGGGACACTGAACCCAAATTTTTTCTTTCGTGATTCAGATAGAGCATGACATTTAAGCAAGTTTATAATTTACACCTATAATCAATTTTTCTTCGTTCTCTTGCTATCTTTATTTTAAAAAGTAGGCATCTAAGCTTTTTTTTGTTTTTGGTTCAGTACTATGGACAGCACTTTTTTATTAGTGGATGAATTTATCCAACAAACAGAAAGGTTCTTGCATTTCAAATAAAGATACCAAGAAAATGAAGACAATTTGATAATAGGAGTAAATTAGAAAGTCATGCTCTATCTGAATCACAAAAGAAAAAAATTGGGTTCAGTGTCCCTTTAAGAGATATCTAGATAGGTGCACATGTCTGAAGCACTACATGACAGGAAATAGTGCTGCCACCTAGTGCTCTTGCTAATGTACAGCATTGTTGCAAAACTACTGGCATATAGTGCTGCATACACGTGCACTCTCCTGAGCTTACTTCCTGCTTTTCAATAAAGAATAACAAGAAAATTAAGAAAATTTGATAATAGAAGTACATTAGAAAGTTGTTTTAAATTATATGTTTTATCTGAATCATGAAAGAACATTTTTGAGTTTTATGTCCCTTTAAACCTTGGTGCACCTCAAAGCACCAACACAAAGTATATGCAAAATTAGCGTGACTTTAATTCCTTATTTTTATTATTTTTGTACAAATAATCTTACAATTTTACCTCGCAATCTGCTATGCTATATCGCCGTCACTTTTTTTTTATTTTGATATGACAAAAATCATCTTCATGCTCCTCATTGGTCCCCCAGTGGCGTCCCAACTGACTAACTACACGCCCCAAACTTAAACTAGCATGCGTTTCTCATTTAATCTCCAGCCTGTATAGCTGTGCGTTCATGAGACATTTATGCGCATTGTATTGAATAGCGAAACATCATCAATACCCAGATCAGTGTAGGCTTCAGCGCTGTTCCCTGCCCCACACCACAGTGTCCCAGGGTAAGTAAAACCTCTCTTGGTTCTGTGATGCAGCTGATAGGTGTCTGCGGTATCCACTGAATAAGCCTGCACCCCTACTGTAGCTGAACGCTGGAATATCTCACAACTCATCCCCATCCACAGTGCAGGACAATAACTGCCTTCTATCATGCCATGTAGCGGTTGCAAACTCCATTCCATCGTTCACCTGATGCACTGTGTACTGGTGCTGGGAGGAGATCAGGGCACAGTGGTCATCACCCAACCTTCCTTTCTTCCCGAGAACCTCCATCACCCCCCACATAACGCTAAAAAGAAGTAAGATTGGGATGACCCACATGCCTCCGGCTAGTTCGGCACCACAGCCAGAAGACAGCACCCAGCTCTACAGCTCAGTGCGGTTAGGCAGGTACTACTCCAAACATTTTAGTAAAAGAAGCACTTTATTCGAAAATCTTAAAAGAATTTAACAGACATGGCAGCTAGAGAGCAGAACGTCTGACATGTTTCGCACCACACAGGTGCTTACTCATAGACTGAAATCTGAGTCTCAATCCCACATGTTTATAGGCTGAGGCGGCAATTAGATTAACCATCTCAGACCCACAAACACAAAAAAACTGGAATAGAAACAATCTCAAAATTGACATTGAAATATAGTTTCCAAAAAATATATAATAGATAACAGAATTAGTAACATCAGCAAAGACAAAGATTCTACCAGTTATAAGTTACATATTCAACTGTTAGATAGTGAAATACAACAGTATAATACAATATTGTAAAGCAGACAGAATATATAAAAATATGCAATTCTAAACAAACAGATATATAATGTTGTTATAAATTATATATTAGAAATAGAGTTAGTTATCTATAAAGTAATTTATATCACACTCCTTATTCATTCCTAAAGGGGTACGTGTGTTTAACTTCAGTATCCAATAAAGTTCTTTTTTTTCCAAGATCTTATCTCTATTTCCTCCTCTTAAAGGGATATTTGCTAAATCTATAACCTGAAATGACAAATTTGCTATGGCCTTGATTTGGAGTTTGGCGTTAGCCGTGAAAACCAGCGTTAGAGGCCCCTAACGCTGGTTTCTTACGGACTCTGGTATTTAGAGTTCAGTTACCGACACTCAAAAATCACCCAACGCTCAAATTTCTACCGACACCTCAGACCCAGTAGTAAACATATACCGACAAAATAAACATTCACGAATCACAAAACAAATATTACACAAAGTACACTTACACTCATACAAATACTACACGATATTGATTTTTAAGATTTATTAATTTTTCATCAAAATACAAAGGATCAAAGTTGCGAGATCTCGGGTGTTAGAAAAAAAACTACACAAATGCATTTTCCGATTGACTTACATTGACACACGGGAAAAGACCCTCATGTACCTACATCTAACTAATAAGATTATCACAAATATACACTCATCGATGCATACAAACAATATACACCACATGACATACAAAAAATATTTATTTATTACAAAAAGAACACAATTTAGTTACTTTTTCACACAAGCTCATGACGTCACTCACTTTACGAGGAAAACCAGTCTTTGGAAAAAAAAAATACCAAATTTTAGAGCCTCCATTGACTTCTATTGGGAAGACGTGCTCGTGCACGCGAAACCCACATTTCCCTAACGCACGCAAATAGCGTAGACCGAAAAACTCCAAATACCAGCGCTAAAAAATACATGCTTTTATGCGTTAGACCCAGCTATGATAAATAGATCAAGAAATGACTATTTCCCTATGGTGGATTTATGGATTGTACTCAGACTTTTATATTACATCAACTACAAATCAACATCACTAGTAACAAACTTTTTTTTATCAAAATATTACATTTAAACGGACACAAATATAATGTAAACTTTTCAGGATTCACAAACACTACACAATGGGAAACAATTCTCATTTACCTTTATTATTGCATTTCATTTATTCAACTCATATGCTTGCAGCAACAGCATATCTACATAGGCTTAACACATGATCAGTCATGGATGCACATACATTACTTTTAACATTCACTCATACATGTGCATTCAAATGATGGGGGAAAAACACATTACATTCTCTCTAGGAATCACAAAACAGAACATATGGATTTTACTGTACTTTTAACATCATGATTCCATCACCAGAAACCATTAGGAATTACGTACAACAAGAACATCATTAAACCAGATTACAGATGTCACTTTATGGGAAGGAACAACAATGCCAGACCGCTATATAGAAGTCAGCATATGTGGGACACAATCACAATATATACGTACATGTACATAACACGCATCACCCATCACGCAACCACAAAGCACACATTTAGATTTTATTCAGCACACAATAACAATGTAGCACAATACAACAACACAATGAGGATTTCAGAACTACATAGGCAGGTTAATAATATCATGACGTCATTAGAAGATTCAACCATACACATCACAGATTCACGACTGTACCGCCCCTTTCAGAAATTTACCACTCAATACTACAATACAACATATCCGTAAATAAGAGTTGGGAACAGCATTATTATGGAGATTTGAATGGGACAAATAATAAATATTGTCAGATCGAAAAATCACTTATATATATAATACTACAGATGACAGCCGGAAGTTATTCAGCATTAGTGCGATTTTAATGGGACGCATACAATATTGACATCTCGGCAATCACTTATATATATAATACTACAGATGACAGCCGGAAGTTATTCACTATTAGTGCGATTTTAAAGGGACGCATACAATATTGACATCTGGGCAATCACTTATATACACAATACTACAGATGACAGCCGGAAGTTCAGAATTATTATGCAGAATTTAATGGGACACGTACAATATTGACATCTCAGCAATCACTTATATATACAATACTACAGATGACAGCCGGAAGTTATTCAGTATTATTGCGATTTTAATGGGACGCATACAATATTGACAGCTCGGCAATCACTTATATATACAATACTACAGATGACAGCCGGAAGTTATTCAGTATTAGTGCCATTTGAATGGGACGCATACAATATTGACAGCTCGGCAATCACTTATATATACAATACTACAGATGACAGCCGGAAGTTATTCAGTATTAGTGCCACTTGAAAGGGATGCATACAATATTGACAGCTCGGCAATCACTTATATATACAATACTACAGATGACAGCCGGAAGTTCAGAATTATTATGCAGATTTTAATGGGACGCGTACAATATTGACATCTCGGCAATCACTTATATATACAATACTACAGATGACAGCCGGAAGTTATTCAGTATTAGTGCGATTTTAAAGGGACGCATACAATATTGACATCTGGGCAATCACTTATATACACAATACTACAGATGACAGCCGGAAGTTCAGAATTATTATGCAGATTTTAATGGGACGCGTACAATATTGACATCTCGGCAATCACTTATATATACAATACTACAGATGACAGCCGGAAGTTCAGAATAATTATGTAGATTTTAATGGGACGCGTACAATATTGACATCTCGGCAATCACTTATATATACAATACTACAGATGACAGCCGGAAGTTATTCAGTATTATTGCGATTTTAATGGGACGCATACAATATTGACAGCTCGGCAATCACTTATATATACAATACTACAGATGACAGCCGGAAGTTATTCAGTATTAGTGCCATTTGAATGGGACGCATACAATATTGACAGCTCGGCAATCACTTATATATACAATACTACAGATGACAGCCGGAAGTTATTCAGTATTAGTGCCATTTGAAAGGGACGCATACAATATTGACAGCTCGGCAATCACTTATATATACAATACTACAGATGACAGCCGGAAGTTCAGAATTATTATGCAGATTTTAATGGGACGCGTACAATATTGACATCTCGGCAATCACTTATATATACAATACTACAGATGACAGCCGGAAGTTATTCAGTATTAGTGCGATTTTAATGGGACGCATACAATATTGACAGCTCGGCAATCACTTATATATACAATACTACAGATGACAGCCGGAAGTTCAGAATTATTATGTAGATTTTAATGGGACGCGTACAATATTGACATCTCGGCAATCACTTATATATACAATACTACAGATGACAGCCGGAAGTTATTCAGTATTATTGCAATTTTAATGGGACGCATACAATATTGACAGCTCGGCAATCACTTATATATACAATACTACAGATGACAGCCGGAAGTTATTCAGTATTAGTGCCATTTGAATGGGACGCATACAATATTGACAGCTCGGCAATCACTTATATATACAATACTATAGATGACAGCCGGAAGTTATTCAGTATTAGTGCCATTTGAAAGGGACGCATACAATATTGACAGCTCGGCAATCACTTATATATACAATACTACAGATGACAGCCGGAAGTTCAGAATTATTATGCAGATTTTAATGGGACGCGTACAATATTGACATCTCGGCAATCACTTATATATAAAATACTACAGATGACAGCCGGAAGTTATTCAGTATTAGTGCGATTTTAATGGGACGCATACAATATTGACAGCTCGGCAATCACTTATATATACAATACTACAGATGACAGCCGGAAGTTATTCAGTATTAATGCCATTTGAATGGGACGCATACAATATTGACAGCTCGGCAATCACTTATATATACAATACTACAGATGACAGCCGGAAGTTATTCAGTATTAGTGCCATTTGAATGGGACGCATACAATATTGACAGCTCGGCAATCACTTATATACACAATACTACAGATGGCAGACGGGAAGTTCTGAATTGTTATTTCGATTTTAAAGGGACACATACAATATTGACAGCTCGGAAATCACTTATATATACAATACTACAGATGGCAGATGGGAAGTTCTGAATTATTATTGCGATTTGAAAGGGACGCATACAATATTGACATCTCGGCAATCACTTATATATACAATACTACAGATGACAGCCGGAAGTTATTCAGTATTATTGCGATTTTAATGGGACGCATACAATATTGACAGCTCGGCAATCACTTATATATACAATACTACAGATGACAGCCGGAAGTTATTCAGTATTAGTGCCATTTGAATGGGACGCATACAATATTGACAGCTCGGCAATCACTTATATATACAATACTACAGATGACAGCCGGAAGTTATTCAGTATTAGTGCCATTTGAAAGGGACGCATACAATATTGACAGCTCGGCAATCACTTATATATACAATACTACAGATGACAGCCGGAAGTTCAGAATTATTATGCAGATTTTAATGGGACGCGTACAATATTGACATCTCGGCAATCACTTATATATACAATACTACAGATGACAGCCGGAAGTTATTCAGTATTAGTGCGATTTTAATGGGACGCATACAATATTGACAGCTCGGCAATCACTTATATATACAATACTACAGATGACAGCCGGAAGTTCAGAATTATTATGTAGATTTTAATGGGACGCGTACAATATTGACATCTCGGCAATCACTTATATATACAATACTACAGATGACAGCCGGAAGTTATTCAGTATTATTGCAATTTTAATGGGACGCATACAATATTGACAGCTCGGCAATCACTTATATATACAATACTACAGATGACAGCCGGAAGTTATTCAGTATTAGTGCCATTTGAATGGGACGCATACAATATTGACAGCTCGGCAATCACTTATATATACAATACTATAGATGACAGCCGGAAGTTATTCAGTATTAGTGCCATTTGAAAGGGACGCATACAATATTGACAGCTCGGCAATCACTTATATATACAATACTACAGATGACAGCCGGAAGTTCAGAATTATTATGCAGATTTTAATGGGACGCGTACAATATTGACATCTCGGCAATCACTTATATATACAATACTACAGATGACAGCCGGAAGTTATTCAGTATTAGTGCGATTTTAATGGGACGCATACAATATTGACAGCTCGGCAATCACTTATATATACAATACTACAGATGACAGCCGGAAGTTATTCAGTATTAATGCCATTTGAATGGGACGCATACAATATTGACAGCTCGGCAATCACTTATATATACAATACTACAGATGACAGCCGGAAGTTATTCAGTATTAGTGCCATTTGAATGGGACGCATACAATATTGACAGCTCGGCAATCACTTATATACACAATACTACAGATGGCAGACGGGAAGTTCTGAATTGTTATTTCGATTTTAAAGGGACACATACAATATTGACAGCTCGGAAATCACTTATATATACAATACTACAGATGGCAGATGGGAAGTTCTGAATTATTATTGCGATTTGAAAGGGACGCATACAATATTGACATCTCGGCAATCACTTATATATACAATACTACAGATGACAGCCGGAAGTTATTCAATATTAGTGCCATTTTAAAGGGACGCATACAATATTAACTGCTCGGCAATCACTTATATATATACAATACTACAGATGGCAGATGTTACTTTATCGTTTACAAACAATATTGCAGCAACATTGATCGATCACATTCGATGCACATTATACACAACTATGCACTTTCATTCATGTTAGCCTGGACGTGTGCTTGTTACTATAAGATCGCGTTTAAGAAATATTGATTACGCATATGATCAAACATTACAAACATGCACTGTATGTGTGATATTTGACACTTTCACATTGAGATTCATTGTTGGAAAACAACATTTCAGCAAACAACAAAAAAACGCCCACTGTGAAAGCATTCGCGCCGCTCACATACAAACAAGTGAATACAATTAGCAATCATTACAAACTCAATACCATTGGACTAATTGTACTATAAATCCACCAAGCAACATGGCCAAAGCATCACTTGTGATCCACATCAGATCAAGTGCATACCTTGTTACGCTGTTTTGAAAGATGGATGACGATGACATGGTAGACACTGCTGGTGCTGCTATTGGCGAACTAGCTGTTGATCGAATCAGGCAGCCTCGGCGGCTCAGACTGAGACGAAGGGGTTGTCTGGTTCGAGGTCCTCCTGTCTACAGGGTGAGACCCACCTTGGAAAACATGAGCGACTTTGAGGTTTATGATAAGTATCGGCTCAATCGCGAACAGCTCGTTGGCCTTTACGATCTTCTTAAACCTCATTTGGAGCCACGTATAAGAATAAGGACTGCTGTTCCCGCCATGAGTAAGATGCTAAGTTGTCTATACGTCCTGGCCTCCGGGAGTTTTCAATCCGGAGAAATGTACATGGATGGCCTGGCTCAAGGTACATTCTCTGTGGTGTTTGATAACTTTCTGGACGCCATGGTACGTATCAGTAAGCAATACATAGGATTCCCACAGAATTATGGTGATTGGAGGCGCCTGAAGCGGGAATTCTTTGATATTGCTGAATTGCCCAATGTCTTGGGAGCCATTGATTGTACCCACATTGCGCTGCGTGCTCCAATTGATGACTTGCCCTTCAGAAATCGCAAACATTTTCATAGCCTCAACGTGCAGTATGTTTGTGACGCACGGATGAGGATTATGCATGTGTGTGCGAATTTTGGAGGGGCCAGTCATGATGCCCGTATCCTCTCTCTGTCGTCCCTGTGGAGACCGTTTGAGGAAAGACAAATGCCCCCTGGTTATCTCGTTGGTGAGTATTTGTGCACAACATGGTTAATTAGTTTGACAATTGCCACTGTAGTTTTAAAATGTTAGCGTAAAGTTCAGCTATCGGATGCAATTTAACCATTTATTTTATTTTCCCGCAAATGTCTACTTTTAGTTCAATGCAGATATGTAGCATGTCTTACCTTAAATGCTCAGAGAATGCAATGTAACCATTTAGTTTGCATTTTACACAAGGTTTGGTTTAGGAGAAATACGCATATGTAGCATGTCTTAGCTGAAATGGCAAGATATTAGCTAATGCAATTTAACCATGTCATTGTCTCTTTCCGCTAATGTCTTTTAGTTCAATGCAGATATGTAGCATGTCTTTCCTTAAATGCTCAGATAGAGAATGCAATGTAACCATTTAGTTTGCATTTTACACAAGATTTGTTTTAGTAGAAATATGCATATGTAGCATGTCTTAGCTGAAATGGCAAGATATTAGCTAATGCAATTTAACCATGTCATTGTCTCTTTCCGCTAATGTCTTTTAGTTCAATGCAGATATGTAGCATGTCTTACCTTAAATGCTCGGATAGAGAATGCAATGTAACCATTTAGTTTGCATTTTACACAAGGTTTGGTTTAGGAGAAATACGCATATGTAGCATGTCTTAGCTGAAATGGGAAGATATTAGCTAATGCAATTTAACCATGTCATTGTCTCTTTCCGCTAATGTCTACTTTTAGTTCAATGCAGATATGTAGCATGTCTTACCTTAAATGCTCAGATAGAGAATGCAATGTAACCATTTAGTTGCCATTTTACACAAGGTCTGGTTTAGGAGAAATACGCATATGTAGCATGTCTTAGCTGAAATGGGAAGATATTAGCTAATGCAATTTAACCATGTCATTGTCTCTTTCCGCTAATGTCTACTTTTAGTTCAATGCAGATATGTAGCATGTCTTACCTTAAATGCTCAGATAGAGAATGCAATGTAACCATTTAGTTGCCATTTTACACAAGGTCTGGTTTAGGAGAAATACGCATATGTAGCATGTCTTAGCTGAAATGGGAAGATAGAGAATAATATTGAACTAGATTATTCTTTTACAAATTAAACATTTGTTAGTGGATTATCGTGTACAAAAAGTTTTATTGGACTCCAAATACTATTTTGAGGATTCTGTTTGAATTATGTTCTGTTCATAATTTATAGGTGATTCTGGGTACATGAGCCGGCCTTGGCTCATTACCCCCTTGCGTAGCCCGACTGATGTGTCTGAGGAGCGCTACAATAGGGCTCATAAGAGAACCAGGGCGGTGGTTGAATGGATGTTCAGTCTCCTGAAGATGAGGTTCAGGTGCCTGGACAGGTCGGGAGGAGCCCTCCAGTACAACCCAAAGAAGGTGGCTAAGATCGTTGTAGCCTGTAGCATCCTGCATAATATTGCACAGCGGGCTGGGATGCTGCAGGGCATCCCGGCGCACCGAAACCTCCTCAGAGATGAGGAGGATGATCCTGTTCTAGAGGGGCCATTCCGGGACGAGGGGCTCAATGTCAGAGCAGACATCATCAACCACCACTTTAGACGGTAAATAATAGAAGTTAGACTGGAGTATTGTCAATAGATGTGAACTCTAGGGAAATGACAAGTAGAGAATTGTGCAAACATGTTAGGATTGTTCATCAAATGCTAAAAATGTGTTTCATTTATTAATATAGGTGATGCTCTGGGCATTGGGTCCTGTAGCGAGTCTTTGCCACCTGGTTTTTAAAGAGGACTTCAGCTGGTAAGTATAAATGTATGGACTGTTGCTGGCATGAATTGTACACAAATACATCATATGGCATACAGTTTGTAAACTAGTATTTAGTTTACACATTACTTAAAATGTAAATGCTCAGAAAGGGATCCTCTAGCATAACTATCCTCTATCATGACTATGGTTCAATGTCACACATTAGAGGTTCGTTATGCTCAATATGACTCATCTTCACACTTGATAGAACATAACACAAGATGCTACACACGCTTAGTAAGCTAGTGACAGAAATTGATTATGAAATGGGGGGTGGTAGAGGGGTACAGAACTGATTCACACACTTGTAGTAATTTTTATTAAACTTTTTCTGCCATTAGGGAGCTGACTTAATCTAAAGACTGAAAGGGAAGAATAAGAAGCCTGACAGTGAAGATTGCCCAGACTGACAGTGGAAAAAGCCAAGATTGAAATTGAAGTATACCAATGGGATCATGTCTGGCATTATCTTTCAAATCTGCTGACCTTGAAAACCATACAAAGACATGTTCACATGGTAAGTGCCAACTATTTGATAAAATAAGGCTGTGGAGGCATCCTATTGGAGACACTTAGATTATTTTCTAATTTTTAGATGGTATTTCACAGTCCTCTATTTTTGAACTGATAAGACACCTATTGAAGATCAACTGTTTACCCCTGAATTGACTTTCAAAGACCATGCATTATCCAGGTTGGTGTACCAATGCATGCTAGTTAAGAATCACAGGAAGAATGTTGAATATTTTTAATTCATAATTAGATATTTAGGGATCACAATCAGACACTTAGATGATTTTACTTTTTTAGATGGTATTTCAGTCCTCTATTTTATGAACTGATGAATAAGACACCTATTGAAGATCAACTGTTTACCCCTGAATTGACTTTCAAAGACCATGCATTATCCAGGTTGGTGTACCAATGCATGCTAGTTAAGAATCACAGGAAGAATGTTGAATATTAGTAGCTTACATACATTAGTCATATTTAGTTCATAATTAGATATTTAGGGATCACAATCAGAAAAAGGAATACATATTATAGTTGATATAGAGGTATTTGAATGGACATGAAATATTACTTTTATGTTCAGCATACATATATATTATTGAAATGTGATATACATTATTATGTATAATTAGAAATTCAGATATTTAAATTTAATTTTTATTACACAATATAATGGTGTATGTTGATTTTCTTTATTTTTAAATTTAATTAATAAATATCTTGATAGAATGTTGAACAAAGTTAGAGCATAGACACAAGATGATTGTAAATGTATTTTATGAATATTTGACAACGTGTGTATTAACTTTGTTAAAATTTTCTTTTTTAATTTCAGATTGTCATCTGTGACTTCCAGGAATATATTTTTTGTTTTTTTTTCAGAAACTTTTAATTTTTTAAATGGTAATAATAAACATTTTATTATTAAATACACTCTTTTGAACAGATTATAATAAATATCCATATAATCTGTCAATAAAAAACAATTTGACTCCCATGACTGGTAGTTGGCTATTTGACAAGCACATGCATAAGATCAAATAATGCATTAATTTTTTAAAATCCACTGATTCAGAGAATATTAAATTAAACTATCTTTTTTAAATTAATTGGGGAGTGAGATCCATCAATGCTTTTCTTTTTAAATTCTTAGATGTTAAAAAAATTTCGGATATGTAGTCAAAATTTGACATAAATTATTTTGTTTCACTTTTAAGAAGGGGAAGTGGTTCAATTACATTAAAGTGACAGTGTTGTTGAATGTAAAATTAATTTTATAAGATCTTGTATCTTCCTTAGGTATCTCAAAACATTATTTTCTAAACTTTTTTAATTTTTACATTTATAAATGGTAGGTCATTTAACTTCATATTTTTCACAAGCTAGTTATTGGATGCCAGGTTAATAGATTTAATTTTCTAGTGGAGTCATTTAACTATAGTTATTAATATTATGTAGTTTTTAAAATCTTACCTCTTGGGTTAGACATCACATATCTATATATAATTTTCATTCCCCTTTAGTTTATTTTGACAATGTTAAATCAACATTCAAAATGTTTTGGTCCTTAAAGGGACATTCACAAAGTATATTGTGTATTGATTTTTAAAAAATTCATAAAAGAATTTAAACATATTTAGAAAGTACTATAGAATTACATTCAGTCTTTAAATATACTTCGAAAAAGATACATCAATGCACATATCTTAGTCAATTACATAAGGCATCTATGTGCAACCAACAATCAGCATCAAAATAGCCTATGTAGATATGTATTTAATCCAAGAATATATATAATTACAATCTAATGATTGAATACCAAAACATATTAAGTTGTTCAAATATTATAATCTTATCCAAAATGCATACATAACATATAGCTTAATGTCCCTCTAAGCTGAAGACTCCGAAATACATCCTTTACAATATATATTTCAGTCAGTGTGTAAAACAATCCAGAAGTTAATCTAAATATGCTTTACTCATATGTTATACTAATTTAGCAAAAGGAAGGTGCCTAGGTTTCTGATTTTTCAAGCATTATTGTGAAATTTCTCTTTAAAGGGACATGAACTCAAAATATACTTAAAGGTAGACAGTTAAAAAAATTAATGATTTATACATTCTGAATGAGTATTCTATTTTAAGCAACTTTAAAAATTGTCTCATATTATGAATGTTCCTTGTGATGTTGCTATCATTAATTTAAAAATAAGGCATTAAATAGATAGTTTATTTGCTTCAGTACTCTGGACAGAACTTGTTTTTTTTGGTTGGATTAATTTATCCAACAATCATCAAGGACAACCCAGGTTTTTTGCAACAATTGTCCGTAATCTAAAATATCATTATTGATTTGCAAAGAAAGATAACAAGATAATTCTTAACATTTGAGAATCGGATTAAATTATAAAGTTGCTTAACATTTCATGCTCAATCTGAATCACGAACGCTAAATTTGTTTGGACAGTGTCCCTTTAAGAGATTTAAAGAGTGTATTTACTTCTCTTCTTATCTTGACATACTTTGCTTGAAAAGGATATCGAGATAGGCTCAGTAGCTGAAGATTGGTGGATGCACAGAGATGCCTTATGTGATTGGCTCAACCATGTGCATTTAAATTTCTTCTGTTGAGGATATCTAAATACTAAGATAAATTGATTTACATTTTAAAGTCTAAACAATTTTCTATCTCTACAGATAATTTGATACAATTGTTTGTTTGTAATGTCTATTTAAAAATAAAGACGCCATTGCACAATAACATATATGAGGAGTTCAGACAAATACAAGCTTGAGGTTTATTTACTAATAACAAACAAACCTGTAGTTTAACATTTATAAACAGATTATCCAAGTTACTGACATTATAACCTGAATTTGAACATTCAGAAATATTGCGTGGGAAACGCATCTTGAAACACCAGATTAGCATCTTTAAACATTAGAGTCTAATGTCACGCAATAGCACACAATCAATGTGCATTATGAAATACATTTAAAAGAGCAATATCAATACTTCACAATAAGTAAAGAAATAGATTTTATGAACAATAAAGACATACAATATTAAATGTGTATTTGTATTAAAGAAACAGACCGTTATTAAACCGAAAAATGTATACAACATTTAATAATGTGACAATATTAGATTTTAAATAGAATTTTATCATTAATATTTAACGGATCACGGATATTAAATCTGCGTCACACATATCCGCATGACAGGCCCATGAGTTACAAATAAGTCTACATGAAAAATGAAGTTACAGCACCACCAGGAGGTATGTGTAAGGAAGTTACTAAGATATAAAACATTAAGGAACGGCCAATCAGAGTTCATCACACAAACACAACTTGAGTCAGGATGGTCTCACAGACATTCTAACAATATTTCAAACTTTTATCCAATCAGATGTACAGATAACTTGTCCCATGGTGCATCTCATGTTTACTTCACCATATAAAAGTCCATTACACGTTGCCATCTTTGTCAGTTCTCTAATGCCTGCAGGCGTACTGTATATATAATTTATATATATATCCAGCATATCCGAAAACCCAGCAGGCATGTCAGCTCCCAGGTTCACCAAGCAGGAGAGCGCTGCACTGGTCCACGCCGTCAAGGACTTTTATCCCCAGCTGTTTGGGAACAAGAGGAGGTTGACAGATGCGCCTGTTAAGAAGGCCCTCTGGGAGTCTATCACCAATGCGGTTAGATTGGTGTGTGACGTCCAGAGGAGCCAGGATCAAATCATGAGGAGATTCGGAGATATGAGATTGCGCTTAACAAAAAAAGTCAACCTCATAAGGGACTGGGTACAAGCCCGTAAAAGAGGGGGCCAAAGAAAGGCCCAGCGGAAACTATACCTACTCCCTTATGAGGTGACTTTATGCGAGCTCCTCAATCTCCGGGTCCCCAAAAGATTTAGATCCTCGCCATCCTCGGCCTCCTCTTCTTCCCTCCCAGCTGCGGGATCTGAAAGTCCTGATACGGAGGCCAGGGCAGCTGCTTCTCCGTCCGGTGGCCTGGGAGGAGATGATGGAGATTCTGAACCAGGTAACTATCCAACTTCATATAATATCTTAATATTTTAATTTTTTTTAAAAATGTGTATATAGTCAGATACTAAACCTATACAGATCTCACAACATACACTACATATGATGTTTAGATATCTGATTTTAGATTAGTGACACATGAAATAGGAATGATGTTTCTTGCGCTCTACAGAATATGCGTCACAGAGCAAAAATGGAATTGCGCATACACGTTAACATGGGTTTGCTGTAAGTGGCATTGCTTTACACATGTTGGTCAAATGACGGATGCATAATTCCGCTTGAAATCATTGCGCAATGATCGTGAAAATGGAATTGCGCATACACGTTAACATGGGTTTGCTGTAAGTGGCATTGCTTTACACATGTTGGTCAAATGACGGATGCGTAATTCCGCTTGGAATCATTGCGCAATGATCGCGAAAATGGAATTGCACATACACATTAACATGGGTTTGCTGTAAGTGGCATTGCTTTACACATGTTGGTCAAATGACGGATGCGTAATTCCGCTTGGAATCATTGCGCAATGATCGCGAAAATGGAATTGCGCATACACGTTAACATGGGTTTGCTGTAAGTGGCATTGCTTTACACATGTTGGTCAAATGATGGATGCGTAATTCCGCTTGGAATCATTGCGCAATGATCGCAAAAATGGAATTGCGCATACACGTTAACATGGGTTTGCTGTAAGTGGCATTGCTTTACACATGTTGGTCAAATGACGGATGCGTAATTCCGCTTGGAATCATTGCGCAATGATCGCGAAAATGGAATTGCGCATACACGTTAACATGGGTTTGCTGTAAGTGGCATTGCTTTACACATGTTGGTCAAAATGAAATGTGAATTATTATATATGTGAAGAATACAGTATTCTTATTTTCAATATTAGACATAGTAAAAAAATAAAAAAGCAGAATCCAAAAAAATTATAACATATGCCCATCAATTGATGAGAATGAAATAACACAAAAAAATAATTTAAGCTACAGTAAACAACACAACTGATTGAAAATAAGAGTACAGGATATATTTATCATGAATTTAATTGAGGAAACAATTAACTCATGGGACTACCAAAGGATTAATAGTTTTTAATTGATAATAATAATAATGTAAAGATTTTAAACATGGCATGATTTGTATTAATGATATCCAATCCTCATTTAATATATTACAGATCTGGATGTTGGTGCTGGATCCTCAAGGCAGGGCTTGTCACAGTATGGTATGTCTCATTTTAATTGACATTTGTCTTAGAAACATGGACAGAACATTACATACTAAATCCACATTGTTCAATATTTATATGTATCTGCAAAATGGATTTTAAAACTTTTTGCAAATAAGAATAAATAAAACAAAAAAATAGGATTACATTGTAAGACTACTCTGATTTTGTTTGGAATTTAAGATATCCCATCTATTCTGGATGTCTTAATTTTAATGTAAGATTCTTTGAATGTCCAATTTATATTCTTCCCTTGTGTATTGCTTAATCTTATTTGTATACATTTTTTAAAAATACACACACTTTTGCATATGTTTAGATTTTTAAAATATAGATTCCATTTTTGAAATTGATCACGTCATTTAAGGGACATGCCAACTAAATTTTACATAGAATGATTTTTAAACGTGATTTTATTGTTTTGTTTAAACATTTTATGAGCTACATTGGTTCAGTCTATTGTTTTAGTTCTTTTAAAAAAAATGGATTTTGGTTTAGGTTAAACAATGCATTACTGGTATTATCCGGCTGTTTTTTTATGCATAAATTGGCATTTTTACAAAAGTTAAAATCATGTGTTCAGATAACAGTAGTACATAGTTTCAAAAAGTATACAACTACACATTTAGAGCTTCATGTCCCTTTAATAGATGAAAATTAAATAATTCTTAGGATATCCTTAAATAACATATTAGATTGGAATTGCATGCTCAATCCCATTCATTACATCAACATATGGAGTAGAGAATTCATTAACACCAACATTGTCAAATCAATATATTTTTATATTAAAGGGACACTGAGCTAAAATTATTAATGTTGTCATTCAGATAGAGCATGCAATATTAATCAACATTTAAATATAATACTATAATCATATGTGAAATATTCTATTGCTAAATGTATTTTAAAATCAAGAATGTACATTTATCTGCAGCTCAATTTTGGTTGACCAACCTGGGTTTTGATTGATGATTGGTGGATTCCTTCAACAAACAATATTTATTGAATCCAATATTGCTTATCTGCATTTAAGATTAAAATGTAGCAACATTCCAATTATAATAGGAGTCAATGTAAAATCATTTGGAACAGTTTGAACAGTGAAATCAATGATTGAAATAAATCATGTCAGTGTCCCTTTAATAAACAATAGATTCATTCATCTTTACATTCTTTGGATTAGACAATATTGATATATAATTCACATATTCACTGTTGGAGTTACTTTATAGATATCAGCATACTCTAACAGCACCATGATTACATATTTGTACTAATCAATTTGGTTTTGTATTGTGATAAATATGTGTTGTGTCCTAAACAAGATTACTGTACATTGCACAAATGGCTCGATGTGCCACATGTCTTTGTTTATATTTGTCAACAGCTGTTATTCAAAATGTGGTTTGTGTGTATTCTTTTAAGAACATTGATCAATGGGTATATTTAGATATGCAATATCATCGTATGAGATGATTTTGATGTCTAATATAGTCAGAAATTAAACATATGTTCAATACATCATTTTTAACAGAATCCCCTTGATTCAATCAAGCATTTTTTTGGATAATGACTGGTCTATTCTTCACATTTTCAAGTTGATTATTCTTAAAAATCGCTACAGATGTGATTTAGTGCTATCCCAAATGTGTTCACTAATATATATCTATATCATTCATAGAGAGAGTTGGTGTGGGGAGCCCTGAGGAATCCAGCACTGACACAGAGCCGCATTTGCGGTCTTCTGGTAAGTCCATTGACTCATTTACATGTCATTGAAGGTGTATTGGTAATCAATATTATGAGCATGATTCTCATGAAGCATAACATTTGAAACAAACATATAATTTACTCCTCTGATTATATATTAATTTTCTTGGAATATTGAAAGATTAATAATTAAAACTTTCTTAGTCTGCACCTTTGTTATTCAGAAGATGTATAGCATATGTTTGTTTCCATGTTCATTTTTGACAACAATCATCAAGTGATACACACATGAAAAATCTTAAATGTTCTATGTACTATGCTTTTATGATTTTAAAATTAATACAAACAATAAATAGAAAATCTGAATCATTGAGAATAACAAATCTCATGTCATTTGTATGCTCCATCAAAATGATGTAAATCATAACTTTGGGTGTGTATATCTTTAATGCAACATTGATGTGTGTCTTTGAGCAACAGTAACATATGTTATAATATCTGATCTTAACGTGTACACAACATGTTATGTTTAACAGAGATTGATTTAACATGTGTGATGGAGGAGGAAGAGGCTGCCTTGAAGTCTGATGGTATGTGAAATATATCTATCATGTTTACAACATGTTGCTTTATTGGAAATCATTTTATTGAAGACATTCAAAGTCTACAGCTTTTGCACTTTAAAAAGGAATATTATTTGTCTGTTCTAATACACTACTGCCCCCTTTCTATATCAGGCAGCATGAAAATATGCTTTTTTTTTTTTATTATTTATAATTCATGCCATCATTATGTCACATGCATATTCCGGGCCAAACCACAATAATAATGTTATAATTGTACAGACAGTCATTGATATTCATCTGAGTGCCTATATGCATACCATATCCTCATTTCATAATTGTTTCAAAATTCAAACACACTTCTAAGTATATTGAAAACATAATCAATTTTAAATGCGTTGATTTGATTTCATGATGTAGGAGATGTTAATATATTTGTATTATTTATTTCAGATGGATCCTCCACCTCTGGTCATCTGATTTCCGCCCCTGCCCAGTCCCCTGGCCAGTCACAGACCCCTGCCCAGGCCCAGACCCCTGCCCAGGCCCAGACCCCTGCCCAGGCCCAGACTCCTGCCCAGGCCCAGACTCCTGCCCAGGCCCAGACCCCTGCCCAGGCCCAGACTCCTGCCGGCCCTTCCCATTTGTCCTTTCCTGTCCCTCCCAAAAGACGGCCCTTCATCCCCCTTCGCCGCTCTCCCCGTATTATGGGCCGTACAGCTACCCCAGCTGCCCAGACCCCAACTCACCACTCCCCAGCTGTACGGCCTACCCCGGAGCAGCAGCTCATCCCTCCCCAACCCAATCCCATCCCTCCCCAATCCAATCCCATCCCTCCCCCCTGTCTCAACCTTCATTGTCCTGGGTGTTGGATTGTCCTTCCCAGGCACAGCTGTAAGTATCATTCAAAATCCACATTATAAGATACTTAAAGGTACACTGAAGGCAAATTGTTTCTATTGTGATTCAAATAGAGCATGCAATGTTAAGCAAATTTATAATTTACTACTCTTATCAATTATTCTTTATTCTCTTGCTATCTTTATTTAAACAAAGAAATGCCTAGAATTAATTTTAAATAGAAAATAATTGTGGACATCATTTCTTTATTGTTGGATGAATGTATCCATCAACCAGCAGGGACAACCAAAGTTGATAAACAAATATGGCCTGCCCTATAAACCTACATTCTTGCATTCAAAATCTATCTAGAGAATTCAAACATTTAAAGAATATGTGTAATTTTTTAATATTTGTAATGTCATGCTCTATCTGAATCAGTCAATTAAATATTTAGGTTCAGTGTCCCTTTAATTTGATATCACTACATATACCAATCACCACTACTTGGATCCAACAATTTATGTACAAATGTTGATACATTATCTCTTGTCTAACCCAGTGGGAATGTAATTTCTTCAGGTTGATATGTTTACACAGCTTGTCCTCAACGCCAAAATGTTTAAGGATAGGTGTGCCTACCACAGTATAATTAAAATATTTAAATTGCTAATGTAAGTACAATGTAAATCCTTTAACAAGATTTTATACACTCAAGCTGTATAAGTGGATCATCGAAAACCAATTAAAGGGGACAACATGTTTGAGTAAACTGTCCCTTTAATGATTTCGGTCTGTCTGAATAACATATTTAATGTGTAAAGAATCAATTTTAACAAATTGATGTAAAGAATGATTTGTCTTTATGATGACAATGTATCTTTGCTTATTTTTTCTTCTGTTGTGTAATTATCCTTAATATTTGATTTATTCTTTATTTTAGGCTGTGACTCAGCATGGCTCATGCTAGAAGGTATAGCACGAGTAGAGCAGTCCACATGTTGATGTTTTTGTTATTGTTGCCATTTGGGCTTTTTTTAAGTTTATTGTTGTGCCTGTTGCACTCTTTTACCTTGTCATATGGCTCCAATGGGGCTATGGTGGCCCTTGGCAACTCTCTTCATGGACTGTGATGCACTCTGTTACCTTGTCATATATCTACAATGGGGCTATGCTGGCCCTTGGCAACTCTCTTCATGGACTGTGATGCACTCTGTTACCTTGTCATATATCTACAATGGGGCTATGGTGGCCCTTGGCAACTCTCTTCATGGACTGTGATGCACTCTGTTACCTTGTCATATATCTACAATGGGGCTATGCTGGCTCTTGGCAACTCTCTTCATGGACTGTGATGCACTCTGTTACCTTGTCATATATCTACAATGGGGCTATGGTGGCCCTTGGCAACTCTCTTCTTGGACTGTGATGCACTCTGTTACCTTGTCATATGGCTCCAATGGGGCTATGGTGGCCCTTGGCAACTCTCTTCATGGACTGTGATGCACTCTGTTACCTTGTCATATATCTACAATGGGGCTATGCTGGCCCTTGGCAACTCTCTTCATGGACTGTGATGCACTCTATTACCTTGTCATATATCTACAATGGGGCTATGCTGGCCCTTGGCAACTCTCTTCATGGACTGTGATGCACTCTGTTACCTTGTCATATATCTACAATGGGGCTATGGTGGCCCTTGGCAACTCTCTTCATGGACTGTGATGCACTCTGTTACCTTGTCATATGGCTCCATTTTCCAGATCTTTAACATGTTATTTATAAACGTTGTTGTTTTCTGACATACTAATAAAAGACATGTCATTGCACGATTCTTTGTCCTCCTTATTCATGTCATTGATTGAGATCTCTATTTTATCTGGTTGATGCTTAAAGGGACATACTCAAAATAATGTTGTTTCCTGAATCATATATGTAATACAATTGGAAATGACTTTAAGATTAACATCTCCAATGTAATTTTTATTTTTGTCTTTATATTGTTATCTAAAATCTTTATCATTGCATGATTATGATTAGCATAGTAATTGATTTATATATGTATATAAAGATTGTTATATATGTATATTTCAAATTTCACATTCATGTGTGTATTTATAAACTCTGCATGAATTGATGCACCTTTAACAAATGATCTGAGGATTGATACAATGATATAATCCCTGTAAAGTGTTCATTTTCTTGAAATAGTATTGTCTCTGTGTATCCTCTTTTTATAAATAAAAATCATGTCCCTTTAAGTGATGGTGAGCACAATTGTTAATGAATGTATTTCCATTTCTAAAGCGTTTTTGTCCTTTTTACATGAACAAGGACATATAATCTTAATAATAAACAATCTTATTGTAATGTTGACAGCACATGTATTTCATTTTCTATTCTATCTTATTGTAAAAGTGTAACCAAATCAATCTCTGTGTGTAATGCGCATATTTTATATGAGGAATATGTTTTTCAAAATATTGTTAAAAAATACTTCTCCTCCCATATATGGCTATAGGTAGTCTGACCATATTTCAACTTGAATAAATGACCCGTTTGATCAATACATGTGTCATTATTGTCATTCCCAAACAATCTAAACTTATCTTAAAACATCAATGGCATATGTATTTCTCATGTGTATCTTTTAAATGTTAAAGATATACACCATAGCTATAGTTAAAGGGACAGTCAAGTCCGAAAAGATGAATCATGATTTCGTGACATTCCTAGATAGCAATCTAGACACATACTAGTTTCAAAAATATAAATACGTTTCTTAGTGATATGCCAAGCTGTCAACTGAGTCCTTGTATTGGCTGCGGTTTTTCTGCGATCAAGGATGCACCTTTTATTGGATGGCGTTTTTACGCGATCAAGGATGCGCCTTTTTTTTTGTTTGCATTCTTACGTGATCAGGAATGTGCCTTTTATTGGATTGTGTTCTTACGTGATCAAGGAAGCGCCATGTTAATTAAGACGTCACATGCAAAGGTAAAAAAACGTCTGATTGTATTACGTAGTCCCACAATATTTGTTTGTGCACGTTAAACACGTTTGTGAATGAAGCCAAGTTTAAAAACATTGCGAATATGGATTGTTTGCATCATGTTACATTGTTGAACCATAGCTGATAAAGACCACCACATTCTCTTTTGCTGGATGTCTGGTTGAATAAACGAACAAAAGCAAAATGTTTTCATGCATAAGATATTTCGAGGCAAGTGCAAATCTCTATAGTCCATGTTGTTTAATATGTTTGTCAACAATATGTTCCTTTTTATGAAAAATGACTGTTGTGTTTAATGTTAAAGATATCTAATTCATAAATATGCGCTATTGTGTTAGAATCAAGTAATCAATATGCATTTATCTTTATCATATGCTAAATATATGATGCCGACTTCTTCTAAATGTAATTTTGTCGTATATTTTATTAAAGGTTCATTAGACACTCACATTATAAATCAAAACTTTTTATTTTGTCTCTAGTTAGATAGTCCATTGTTTAACAAATACACGTTTCATTTTGCTTGTGTTCAAAGAAAATGTAAGTAATTTTCAGACTCCTCGCCAAGCCTCTGAGTTTCATGTGAGTACCATCTCCAGCTTTCTCCTGTTTGTGTAAAGGGTCTTTTCATATGTTAATGATGGGGTATTGTCTTGTTTTACGGTTGTAATGGGGGTTCATCTATATTTTCAATAGAGATAACCCAATTTTATTTGAAAGTGTTTAAAGCTTTGTAATATTGATATCAGTATATGTTAATCTTGTTGTTTCTAGTAGTGTCTATTACATACAGTTCTGTTAAAAATATAGTATACTGTCCCTTTAATGCAAATGTTTATTTTTGTATCATGTATGAGTTCCACATTGGTTAATCTCCAAATATATTATTGTTAGCATATTTTCACCCCCCACTCCTAAAAGGACTTTAAACCATATTCATTGTTAAAACAAATGTCTTTCTAAAAATAAATTAACACAATAATGTCTCTTTAAGAAAATAGACTTTATTTAACACGTCAATATAAATCTGATTTCAATATTTATTGTTTGAACAAGTACATGTAGATATACCAACAATCTTCAAATATATGTTAGCATATGTAATTTTGTTAAAGGGACAGTTTAGAAAACAAATAATGTTTTGCATTATTCTAAAAGTCAATTTTTTAATATCAATGATATCAAAGGTTTCTCACCAATTAATCATTTGTCTGTGTTTATTTTAATTTGCTAGCTAAACCTATGAGGTTCGTGTGCTCATTTCTTCGAGCTTGAAGAGTGCATGTAATCATTATACAATTTGACCACTAGAGGGCATTTGGATAGCATTTGTATATGTAAAACCTTGTGCTCATACAGCATATTATTTACCATGTATTGATCATTGATATCTAAAATGTTGTTATGTCAGAACAACAAATAAGTGGTCATTTTTCATAGTCATAGATACAAGGGTAAGCACATAAGTCACACGTATTTCTCCATGTTTTGTTGTTTCCAACTTGATAATGCGTAATACAGTGTTTTCTTTGTAATCAATAATTTTCTGACTGTCCCTTTAAGCTGTGTTATTGGCATTCAAACAATAATATGCCATCATGGATAATTGTAATGGTAATTTTGTTTGCGATTTGGGAAACAGTTTGGACATCACATCACAGAAACCAATCAATTTCATGAACAAGGATAGGTATGTGATGATGTAGTTTTCACACACTTATAACCCACACTCTGCAAACAATCTGCCTCCATGGACCCGGTCCCATAGAAGTAGATTATAAACAGAGTGTGGTCCACAAGTGTATGAAAACCACATCATCACATACCTATCCATTACACATTAAATAAAAAAAACATTAAACATGAAAACAAATACTTACTTCCTCTTCCTTCCCCTCTTCCCACGGGGCTGAGGCTCTGGGAGGGGCAACTGCCGACTCTGACGAGTTCTCCTTGGAGATGTTGTGGGAAGAGTGGAAGGAAGAGTACTGGGACGACCAAGGTGAGGAGGAGAAGATGGCTGAGGAGGAGAAGATGGCTGAGGAGGAGAAGATGGCTGAGGAGGAGGATATGGCTCAGCAGGAGGAGATGTCCCGGCAGGAGAAGATGGCCCGGCAGGAGAAGATGGCCCGGCAGGAGAAGATGGCCCAGCAGCAGGAGGCCCAGCAGCAGGAGGCCCAGCAGCAGGAGGCAGACCAGGAGGCAGACCAGCATGCGCCTCCCAGAAAAAATTAAACATCTCTTGGTGTAGATCAATGATTCTGTTTTGCCCTTCTTCTATTCTATTAAGTATGTTTATTATTTGGTTTTGGCCTTCAATTATTTGGTTTTGTCCTTCAAGAATTCTAGTTCGGCCTTCTATATTTTGTATCCGGGAGTTACGCATCTGGTCTATGTAGTCTAGTAGAACCCGCACCTCCGCTATTTCCTGTTGTTGTGCTTGGCGGGGTGCCCGTGCACGGCGGGGTGCGGGTCCTTGAGGGGCCTCTGGTTCCGCGGCCTCCTCCTCTGCTTCCGGGGCCTCTTCATCTGCTTCCGTGCCCTCTTCGTCATGGGGGGCCTCTTCCCTCCGAAGTGGAAATTCCTCCCCACCACTCTCATCCCGGGGAGATGGAGGAGGCTGTATTTGTTGTGCTGCCTCCTCCCCAGACTCTGTATATTTGAAAAAATAAAAAATGTATATATTAGCATATTTCCAAACCAAGCTTTAAATGACTTAGCTTACGATACAATTACAAATGCAGAATCATTAATCCACTTTGAAATCTAACAATCAATACGATTTCCGCATTTTCTAAACCGTGTTTGTGATATCTCTGGTCAATCTGAATGTTTTAGCGTTTGTTTTCAGTCTGTTTAAATGCACACCTAACCTATAGCCTAGATACTGATGTAACCGCAAAGTAATTGTGAATGCGTGTAAACAGCGTAATAGCATTAATCTGATCCTTAAAGGGACATGAAACCCAATGTTTTATCTTTCATGATTTAGAAGCATACATTTATAATCAACTTTCTAATGTACTTTTCTTATCTAATTAGCTTCATTCTCTGGATATTCTTTGCTGAAAAGCATATCTAAATATGCTTAGAAGATGCTGATTGTTAGCTGAATATAGCTGCCTCCTGTGATTGGTTCACCGTGTGCATGGCTATTTCTTCATTAAAATATATCTCAAGAATGATTCAAATTAGGTAATATAAGTACATTTGAATGTTTTGTCAAATTGTATTCGCTACCTCAATCATGAAAGTAAAGGTTTGCGTATAGTGTCCCTTGAAATACATTCGTATGTGAATTTATTCTTAAATGAGCTTACCGTCAGATGAGAATGGCAGGTTCCCGGTATCAATTCCTCCGATACCGACTACATCCACCTCGGAGATGCTGGGCCGCAACATTTCCTCCCATCGGCAGTACTCGATTTCCAGGGCAGGGCCGCCACCGGTTCCTGCGGAATGTCAGGCCTCCAGGCTTAACTTTTTCTTGAGATCCATCTTACAGTCCCGGTAGCGATGTTTTATAGAGTCCATATATCTGTTCCGGCCACCCACTGCATTGACTGCATTCCTTATCTCATGCCAGAGCTTCCTCTTCTCAGTCGGGGTGGTCTTCTGGTGCTGCAGCCTCCTATACCTGGCCATATAGGCCTCTACGAGGGCCTCCTTCTCCTCCATCGAAAACCTCGCCTCCCTAGTCGCCTTGGCCTTCCCCTGTGACGATGCCCTCTGTTTCCCGGACTGTGAAGCCCTACTCTGTCCGCCACTGGGCCCAGCCACTTGTTCATCTTGAACCAAGTGGCTGGGTCCACCCACCGCTTCCACCCCCGCTTCCTGCCCCCCTTCCTGCCCCCCTTCCTGCCCTGTTCCTCTCCCCCTCCCTCTCCTCCCCCCTCTACCTCTCCCCTGCCTGCCCTCCATCTGTTCCCTAAACTAAACCCCAAATAATCAAACAAAAAGTGAGTGTGATGAAATGAAAGGGGGTCAAAATAAAGAACTAAAAAAGACAAAATAAGTGCTGAAAGTGTGAGAGGGATCTAAAAAAACAAAGAGGGTAAGGAGGATTTAAATAAACAAAAAGAAGAAGACTAAAAGGATGATATGTAAACTAAATGTAACTAGGGGATGGGTATGGGACGGGTATGGGGTATGGGATAAGAGTAAATGGGATGAAAGGGAATGGGACTACAGGGAATGGGGTATGGAGTGTAGTATGAGGGGGTATGGGGTATGGAGTGTATGTAGTGTTATTGATAAGTGTATGTATGTATTGAATGTGTTTGCGTGTAAATGTGTTAAGTGTACAGAAAAATCACTCGCTCGCTAACTCACACTACTACTAATTCTCACTAACTCACACTACTACTAATTCTCACTAACTCACACTCCCACTAACTCTCAATAACTCACACTACCACTAACTCACGCTCCCACTAACTGACTCTCTCACACTTCCACTAACTCTCACTAACAACTCCCACTACCACTAACTCACTCACGCTCCCACTAACTGACTCTCTCCCACTCCCACTAACTCCCACTCCCACTAACTCACTCACGATAACAATAACAACTGACTCTCTCACACTAACACTAACTCACTCACAATAATGCACAAACTCTCTATTCTTAAACCTCCAATCTCCAAAGACCCACCAGCAACACAGTCAAAGAAGCCATGCTTGTGTGGTGCTTATACACCCTGTGTAAATGTTTAATGATGTACCAATTTCCGTTGTAAATTGTGTTCAGGTGTGCTTTATTAGCAATTAATATTAGTGCAATGTGTATTAGTTGTGTGAATTTGCGCATGCTCATTTGGAGTTAGTATTTGTGGAATGTGTAGAATGCGATGATGCCATAGTGCTCGTTTTCTATAACATTGTCCAATAGTATTATGTTTAAATGTGAATTTGCGATGGTGTGTTATTAGTGAAGTGTTGTATATGTATGTTTGTCCTAATATATAGTGATATTGAATTTTTTATTCCTTGTTGTTATTTAGCGTATTTCCTCATCTTAAAGTATATGCGTATTCCCTGTATTAAATTTTAATAAAAATCCCCCCGCTTGTGAATGTGTAATGCTTCTGTGCTTTGTTGAGTGATTGTTGTTGTGACATTTGCGGCGTGTTATTGTTGTGCATGATGTGGTATGCGTCATATGACCGAGCTGTGCGTATTTCTCGCGAGATCGAGTGTTAGGTGAAAAAAGCTATTTATTTTGCTTTTCCATTGATCTCTATGGGAGACTGTCTAACGCGGGCAGGATTCCGCGTGTGAAATACACGCGTTAGGAGCATCGTTAGATGGTCTTTTTTGAACTCTAAATACCGGAGTCAAACAATGCCGTGCATTAGACATAAACCACGCGTAGCATTAGCAGCCCATCTACCGCCAAACTCCAAATCTAGCCGTATGTTTGTTAAGTGTATGTTGTTAAAATGGTCAGCAACCGAAGAGTTTGTGCTGTAATTTTTTACATCACGGACATGTTTGTTAAATCGTGTCCTAATGGTACGGGTAGTTTTACCAACATACTGAAAAAAACAAAGATTACAGGTCAATAGATAAACCACATATTTAGAACCACAATTTGCATAAAAATCTATGGGATATGTTTTTATCATACTGACACACAAAATGATCTTCTTGTAAAACACTATGGCATGCCAAGCACATGCGTGCTCCACATTTAAAAGTGCCTTTTTTATTGAGCCAGGAGGTAGCATACTTAAGTTCTGGAGTGTGTTTTCTGACTAAGCTAGGTGATAAGGTTTGTGACAGTGTTTTCGATTTTCTAGGTACAAATTTGCAATCTTTTATGAGTGGCTGTAAGGCATCATCTGATTGCAACAAGTTTAAATGTTTCTTCAAAATTTTAACTATTTCATCATATTGTTGGCTGTATGGTGTCGAAAAAACAATTGCATCACTAAATTTAGGGTCATTACCAACTGTTTGTTGTTCTGAGTCTTGTTCACTATTAACATTATCATTATTTAAAACTGATTTTCTCATCTCTTCCAGCTGTTGAGCATTGTATACTCTAATTTTAAGTCTTTCCCTAAGTTCTATGGATTGTTTATTATATATACTATCTGCCTTTGGATTACGTCTTATCCTTAAGAATTGAGATTTTGGAATAGACCGAATGAGATGATTTGGATGTTGGGAATGTGCGTGCAGTATGGTGTGTGATCAGTATGTACAGTATGTGCGAAAAATAATTTATATAAAATAAATAAATATGGATTTTGAAAAAAAAACGTAGCGACTAGATACAGGGTGATAAGATGGATCGATGGCATTAAGGTTATTGATAAAAATGTACTTTCACTTTAAGGAAGAGAAAGAACAATAGTGCAATACAGTAAAATAAAAAATTGTAGTTACTGTTACAATTGTTAGTCAGAACTTGTGGTAATATATAAATAATGTATTATAAATGTAACCTTTTTTTTGCCAAATTTGTACTCACAACAAAGGGACCTATGATTTACTCACATTAAAAAAGAATTGTGTGGTTACAACACTATCAGTAAACAGAAGATTATAGAAATCTTCAAATAAGTTTTACATTTATTACAATAAAACAAAAATGTATAAATATAAAACATTAACAAAAGAGGTAGAAAACTTCTCATTTCAAATTGGAAAACAAGAATTTGCTATCTTTCATCAGCAGCAAACCTTACAGAGTAAAAAAGACTGTCAGCTTCAGCAAGGGTTTTTCTGAGGAACTTTGAGGTAGTCCATTGGATGTGAACTGTACTCTTTTGTGGTTGTGAAGATTTATAGTTGTGTATTTGTTGTTACATTTGGTCTATTGATTGCCTGCTGTTATACCCACATATTCTTTCTTTTTTGATTTATTGTTTGTGCTAATATACTTTATGGGGTGGAAAGAAACGATATATACTGATTCACAATTTAGACAAAATCAATCCTTTATTTCTGGTCAGTCTGAGAATGTGT